>NW_011934139.1:131761-144978 GCF_000733215.1 Auxenochlorella protothecoides
CAAACTCACGTGTACCCCAGCCAGGCCGCGGCCTCGTTCAGGTTTGTCACGGAGCTCAGCACGATCTCGGCGTTGAGGTTGTTGGGGATGGTGGCCACGTACTGGCTCTCCACTGGCAGCTGCATGTTGAAGAGTGACAGGTAGAACTGGAGCTCGCTGTGTCCCGTGATGATGATGCCCTCGCCGTAGGTGTCGTACTGCGGCCGCCCTGCGCGCCCGAACATCTGCATGACGTCCAGCGGCGACAGCTCCACCCACGCGCCCTTGGCCGGATTGTAAATCTGGGTGCCCTTGATGATGACGGTGTGGGCGGGCAGGTTCACGCCCCAGGCCAGCGTCGCGGTGGAGACCAGCACCTGGGTGTTTGTGTGTGTGTGGATGACTGTTGGGGGGATGATTTGGGGCGGAAGAAACAACCAGGGGTGGACGAGCAGGCCCTTTGGGCATTGCAAGGCCCCGAAACACCTGGGCTGGTCAGGCCCCTCCTTCCCCGTCTCACCCAAGCACCTCTGGGGCGTCAACTCCCCCCACCCCACCCCCACCCCCAACAACCCAGACCTGGATGTGGCCGTCGGCAAACAGGTCCTCCACCAGGGTGCGGTCGGCGCGGGTCATGCCGGCGTGGTGGATGCCAAAGCCATAGGGCAGGAGCTCGCGCAGCTCCGCGCTCTTCACCCCCGCGGCCTCGGTCTGCAGGATCTCGCGCGACGCGGAGTCGTCGCGCAGCAGGCGCGCCAGCGTGTCGTTGCGCAGCGCCTCCTCCTTGAGGTGCGCGGCGGTCTTGGCCGTCTCCTTGCGGCTGTGCACGAAGACCAGGACCTGGTGCTTCCCCGCCGCCTCCATCACCTTGGTGTACGTGATGTCGTTCATGGCCTGGAAGCGCTGCAACGGCTTCTTCACCGTCACCCCGATGTACTGCTGGGCCAGGGGGCAGGGGCGGTACGAGTTGTCAAAATAGAAGAGACCCTTGGCCGGGTCCACGCGCAGGAAGGCCGCCACGTCCTCGTAGTTGGGCAGCGTGGCCGACAGGCCCACCAGCCGCGTCTGCGTCTGGGTGGCCTGCGTGTGTAGGGTGGGGGTGGGGGGTGGGGGTGTGAGGAGCGTGGAAGAGGGTGGAAGGGGAATCGGCTGGGAGCAGCACGAGGTGCTTTCTGATGTCAGGTGTGCCGGCAATGACAGCCAGGACGCCAGCACCATCGAGCACCTCCACTTGGCGCAGGGTCCTGGCGACGATGGACTCCAGCACGGGCCCGCGGTCGTCGTGCAGCAGGTGGATCTCGTCGATGATGACCAGGCGCACGAGCTGGGTGTAGGCGCGCTCGCCCGCGTTGCGCGTGACCACGTCCCACTTCTCCGGCGTGACCACGATGAGCTGGGTCTCTGCGATCTCCGCCCCCGTCAGTCCCATGTCCCCCGTCAGCTCCTTGACCTTCACGCCGTAGGGCTCCAGCCGCTTGGCAAAGTTGCCCACCATCTCCGCCACCAGCGCCTTCATGGGCGCGACGTAGATCATCTTGAAGGCCGCGGTGTCGATGGAGCCGTCTGGGCGCCGGTGCAGCCCGATCTCGTGCAGCATGGCCAGCATGGCCACGTTGGTCTTCCCCGCGCCGGTGGGCGCGCAGACCAGCATGTTCTCGCCGCTGAACAGCGCGGCGTCCAGCACGCGCGACTGGATGCGGTTCAGCTCCTTCATGCCACGGAAGCCGTCCTGCGCCCAGGCGGGCAGGCTGGAGATGGCGTGCAGCGACTCGCCCTCCGCGAAGGCCGGCGCCGCGGGCGCAGGCACGTGCACCTCCTCGTACCCCTTCTGTACCGTGCGGTACGACCCAGGGGGCAGCGTGGTGGAGCGCGCGGAGTTGAACCGACCGCCGCCGGGGAAGGCCAGCGCCTCCAGGTCCAGCGCCTTGCGCGCCGCGGCGGCCGCACCGCTTTTTCCGTTGGTACCCGCGCGGCCGGCGCCGCCAGGATTCAGGTCGTCGTCGTCGCTGCCTTCCCCGCCATCCGCACCCTCGCCCCCCGATTTCGCCAGGCGGCGCGCCTCCTCGCGCAGCGCGCGTTGCGCGGCCTCCTGACGCTCTCGCGGTGTGGCGCGCGTGGCGCGCAGCGCGCGCAGCACGGCCGCGCTGGCCTCGCCGCCCTCGCCCATGCGCGCCTCCAGCGCCGCGCGCTCCGCGTCGTCCTGTGCGCGCGCCAGGCGCGTGCACCACACCACCGCCGCGCGGCTGCGCAGGAGCTCCTTGATCAGGCCGAAGGCGTCGAAGCCCAGCAACGCGACCGCGCGGTTCTCGGCCTCGCGCGCGTCGGGCGCCGCCAGCGCCTCCAGCAGCTCGTCGGCGGTGCGCTGTGCCGCAGCGGGCTCCAGCGTGGGCAGCGCGCCCGCCACGCGGCGCTGCAGCCAGTAGCCGTCGATGTCCTGCACTGGGATGCCCGACGCGCGCTCCTCCTCACCGGCGTCCACGTCGACGCCGCCGGTGCGCACGCCGGCGCGCGACCCGCCGGCCTCATCCTCGGCATCCCCGCCCTCCTCCTCGTCGTCATCCAGCACGTCTACCAGCTCCTCGCCCTCGTCCTCGTCAGACTCGTCGTCAAACTCCACGGCCACGCCCTCCTCGTCCAGCGCGGCCTCACCGCTGCCCGCCGCCAGCGCGGCCGACTCGGGCGCCCAGTCCTTCATGCGCTTGCCCAGCTCCACCAGCAGCGCAAAGCGCTCGTCGCTGACGGGGCTGTCCAGCAGCGTGCCCAGCTCCTTCTGGCGCTCCGGGTCCTGTTGTGTTATTTTTGGGGGGGGAGGGTTTTGGCGCGGAGGGGAAGGTTGGGTGGGAGGCAGGTTTGAACATGATGGTGGGGTCCGGCCCGCATTCGATGCACACCCCTGGCGATTGACATGGGAACTGCGTCCGGCACCCTAGCCCAGCGCCCCTGGGCAGGCCCCTTCCATGTGTAATGCATGAGCAGGGTCCCTCCCCACGCTCCCTCGCCAACCGGCGCAGCTGCCGTCCCGGCCAATCCAGAACACCAACTCACCCGCAGCCGGTCGTTCTTGAGCACGGCCAGGACCTCGTCAGCGGCGCCCTGCAGCACGCTTTCCTCCTGCCCGCCCAGCAGGTCCACCACGACGGAGAGCAGGGCCTCGTAGGCCATGCGCGTCTCCTCGGTGCGGGGGCGGTACAGGCCCGCGGTCTCCACCTCCAGCACCGAGGCGGCAGTGGGGGCCTGCGTGAAAAGGGAGGGTGTGGTGGCGTGAGGAGTGAGATGCAGGTCATCTCGCAGCTAAATATTTGAGCAAGGCCAAAGCTGGAACTTCCCCAGACTCTTGAAATTCCTTTGTCTCGATCAAACGCACCCTCCGCCGCTTGGCTCCGGCGCCGTCGCCGGCCGTGGCGTCACGCTTGGCCTTGCGCTCTGCGAGGCCCTCGGGGAGGCCGCGCTGCACCTTGTCCCCCATCTTGCCCCGCATGTTGCCCCACAGGGTCTCTGCGGATCCATCCGGCTCATGACCGACGGTGGTGCGCTGCTCGGCTGTCAGGACCAAGTTTGAGTTCTGTGGCAGTAAAGGGGGGGTGGGGGTGGGGTTGAGGTGCCGAAGGGCAGCCCTGGGCAGGTGCTCATTTGCATCAACCAGCACAATACCACTACTGGATACGTATGAAGTGCGCAGTGACACTCCTGGTAGAGGACTTTCGATGATTTCCGACAAGGAGGCGAACCATCACTTCACAACCAGCGGCACCGTCCTTTCCCTGCACAAGCTCCTTGAACCCACCGCTTTGTAATCATATTGTTTACTGCGTGCCACATCCTCAGCACGGCGGGGCTGGACACCCGCCATGGGCGCAGGCGCAGGCTCACGCTAGCAGTGTGCGAAAGGTTTCAGCAACTCATCCCTGACAGGCTCCAGATGTGGCAACGCACTCCCACCAGCTTCACTGGTCAGCAATCTATATATGATCTCGAGCGACCGTCTCCTCCTGTGAGGAATCGGGGCCAGGCTCTCAACGAGCTGGGTGTTTGGCGAAGCCATTCCGATCGAGCCTTGCCTCCCGCCAAAACGACCCCTGTGAGCTCCCACTTGGTGCAAGATTGCCTTGAGAGACAAACCATCACGTGGAAGTTATTAGTGTTTTGGGCCAAATGCTGATTCTACGTATTGAAATCTGCCGAGTTGTGGTGGTAACCTCTCCTTGCTGCATGGAGTGATGCATTTCATCCTTTATGAGTGTGCTGCACATGAATCCCTGCATCATGGGGACGCAAAGATTTGAGAACTCGTAGCCATCTTCCATGACCAGAAGTGTACCATGTCGACTCATAGGCGTTTCAAGTCGTATACTTCATGAGTAGCACATGAGGTCAAGCACTCGTCCCAGCGAACTCCTCGAATAACCCCACCAAAACCACCTGCATGCCATTGGATCTGGCCTGTTCCTGGTTGCAATATGCTAACCGGCAGTGAGCGGCTCATCCTTGCTGCAGGCTGAAGACTCATGCATTGATCTCTGTGAGGGTCACCTTCACAGCAAGACCATGCCGATCGGTCTACCTGCGCACCACCTTCCGCCTTCAACATTTAAGCTCCCCCTCAATGATGAGTGCTGGCGCCAAACAGAAGGCCGGGGTACTCACACTATGATAAGTGTTTCTTACAACATAATCGCACATCCCATCTATTTGAGTGCTTCGACCGGCCTCGAAGCCAGCGAACGCTGCTCATCCTGAGTGCACGGTCATCATGAACGCGCAAGCCTCGCTCACGAGGCCATCGGCAAGCCTGCGAGTGGCATCATGTCCTACCGGCGGGTATTTTAAGCAATTCAAACCCATCCAGCCGCTGGGAAGGAGGGTTGCTTCTAACAAGGTAGGGAGGGAGCCCATTCCTCGCTAGGCACTCATGGAAAGTGGTATAGCTTCAAGGCCATTGTAACAACGCTGGATCCCGTCAATGCACCATCCAGGACAGAATACGGATGCCATGGCCCAATTTCTCACCCCTAGACTGCTCCCCCTCACCTGTGCAGCATTCCCAAGGGTTACAAGTCAGAGCCTCTGTGCCACGGAATCCCCAGCAGCCCTACAAGGGTGATGGTGCGGGAGGATACCCCCCCATCTACCGAGGTGAGTTAGAGGCATGCCACATCATGGATTACATGTGGCAAGCAGTGGCTGTGGACCGCAACTCCATTACAGCCTCATCCTCAACACGTCAGGCCAGCAAGTGGCGGGCCAGCAGGGGCCTGGGCAACGAGTGCCCAGCCAGCAAGTGGGAGACATTCAGGGACAGCCGGCCATGCCCGTCAGCGCTGCAGCCAAGAACGCCCTCGCTGTGAGTGATTGCAGAGCATCTGCCTGTGGAGGATACGATCCAGTTGCCATGGCCACTCCTGCGTTTCTTGCCCCACCCGACCCTTTCTTCCATCCCTTCAGATGGGAACTGCGCTGCGCAACATCGGCTGGCTCTCCTTCTGGGCACAGCTCACCCTCACAATCGTGGCCTCTGGAATCCTCATCTTCTCCACTGGTATCATCTCCCAGGTGACAAAGCGTCATGCTGTACAGCCTATATAATGACGGGTGATTTTCCTGTGTCTGCTCTTCTTAAAAGTGGCCTGAGCCAAGCCGGCCCCACCCCATGATGCCCTCGACCCTGCCATTGAGATGCCCAGGCCTTCTCTCTTGTTGCAGAATCCCACGGAGCTGTCCTTCATTGATGTGTGCACGCTGGGGGGCCTGGTGACGAGTATGATCTCAACCTTCCTTGCGTGGACTTATATCCGGGCAGGACGCAAGCTTGGCCAGCTCAAGGTGTGTGTGTGTGTGAGGGAGGTGGAGGGGAGGGGATGCACAGATATCCAGCTTTGTTCGAGCTACCAACGGGATTTCTTAGCACCAAAGAAACACTTGTTGCATCCGTGTCTACATCTCACAGCCACTGCCTCATCTCCCAACTTGAAAAGGAAGTAAAGCTTCAGGGCGTCGTCTCGACGATTCTGACCAATGGAGTCCTGAATCTCGCTGGCATGGGGGCGACCATTCTCGGCCTGCAGGTGCCTGCATGGCATGGGAGTGTCCCATGGTGTTTGGGGAAAGGTTCATGCCTTAACATCACTGGCAGTCTCCTTGCAAGGCATGTTTTTGTCGTTTCATGCCGTGTCTTCACACGATTCCCAGAGCTCTACGTCTTGGTCCACCCTCCCTCTTACTCCAGGCATCCATCGGTGGCCTGGTGGGCAAGACACTGACCTCCGCCTCTGCGGCTGGGTATGCATACCGGACCCCCGCACCCCCTCCCGTTGCGCTGGATGTCTTTTCGATCCAGGTGGGCCATGGTGTGCTAGAGCCTGGACTGTAATCTATGGTAGTGCAGTGCCTGCCGCAGCATCGATGCCTCCTCTCTACCTGCTAACCAGGGCTGACTCTTACTCCTAAAATCCTGGCTGTCCTCTATCCCAGGCTAGCACCAACACATTGATGGCCCACTTCGTGGCCATTCTCTTCGGCAACTGGTTGCTGCGGACGGCAAACAAGTGAGTTGAATGGCTCGGGAGCCTGTTGTATCCGGCAACTTCCAATGGAGACTAGGAAGATGATGAAACTCACTGTATCGAAAGCTTGCCTGCTTGGCTATCTGCTCATTGAAGCCCGGTCCCAGCCCCACTCAATGCCCTCCCCGCACCAGGTTCCTGAAGCAGGAGGAGGATGCGGCGGTGCAGGACTTTGACTCGCAGTATGCGCCCACCGCCCCACCCCTCCCCGGCTACTAGGCTCCGCTGCATCTGGACACACACCTGTTGTGCTTGATCTCCCATGTCGACCGCTCCACCTTGCCCTGCAATCAGACTGGCCCTAATCAGCGCAGAGATATACAATATCTTGGAGGACATTGGGGGTGAGCTCCCACGGCATCGCGGAGGAGTAGCTGTGCAAGGGCGCATTGCCACCGCAATAACATGGCCATATGCCTGGGTGGGCAGGCAGGACAGTGATCAGTATCAAAATTACTGGCAGCTCCATCACTGCCTCTTTGCTGTGTCCAGCTGGACGAGGGTGGTCATGGCATTCCCCAGCTGCACGACGTTCACAAACTGCTTCACTGCGACGCCGGGCAGCGCAGCCAAGGCGACCAGCGCCACCAGCGGGATGCCTCGTGCTTCAGCGGAGCACACGCCTGTGCATAGAGGCGGGGGGGGGTGGCGGGTTTACGGGACTTGGTGCACCCTTGATGACGGAAGCCTTGTGCAAGCTGTCTGGGTATGCGCGATGTGCGCATGCTGCAGGGCACCCAAAACCCCACAGAGAGCAGGGCCATCGCCCGAAGGTGCACGCCCACCTGCGCTCCCGCCCAGCTGCAACCATGTCTGGGGCAGGGGCAGCACTCCCCAGGCGCGGTACTGCGGCCAGGCAAGTAGATAGAGGCATAGGTACAGCACTTCACAGCACACACAGCAGAAACCCATGAACAGGCGTTGCTGGTAGTAGAAGCGGACCACCCGGCTCCTGGAATTCGTGTCCTGGAAATAGAGCGATTGAAGAGGGTGGTGAGGTTGAAGAGAGAAACCAGCATGCATGAGTGCCCCACAGTATATGTGTGTCCCGAAGATGAGCTCGACGGGTGTGCACTCGGAGCAGGGTGCACCCCCATGCGATGCCTTTTCCCCACTACCCAGCCCCTGTTTCACCGCACACTTCAGCCCGCCTCCCCAAGGCCCTCCCACCTTGTGGCTGCTCACGCCGCAGGCCAGCGTGGAGTACATCTGGAACCAGTGTGAGAAGATGTCCAGCCCCAGGAGCACCACAAAGGCCAGGTGCCAGGCCGGGAACAGCATGCAGAGCGTGGCCAGCAGGCAGCTC
Source organism: Auxenochlorella protothecoides (assembly GCF_000733215.1). Lineage (NCBI taxonomy): Eukaryota > Viridiplantae > Chlorophyta > Trebouxiophyceae > Chlorellales > Chlorellaceae > Auxenochlorella > Auxenochlorella protothecoides. The sequence goes on from NW_011934139.1 coordinate 139,607, forward strand.
GTGGCCACTCTGTGTGAGAGAGCGGGTGCGTGAAAATCAGCAGGGCCATGCCTCAGTAGCCACAGGGCGGAAGGATATAAGCACGGCGCAGACGAGTGCTACTTTGCCGCTGTTGTATGGTCTGCCCAACCTATCACAGAGTTCTGCAAAGCTGCATACTCTGGCGCCCATGCACACATCCTTTCCTCCCCCGCAAACTCCCATTCTGCCGATCGCAACTCATGGTAAAAACACTGTCGCACCTGTCCGTCACCATGTCGAGAACCTGGCCCAGAGTGGAGGTCTGATTCAGCATTCGAGCGAAACGGCCGTCCAGTTCATCACACACAAAGCTGAGGGCATAGGACAATACCATGGCCCCTGGAGAGGTGCTCGCCACAGCGAATCCATACAGAGCAAAGGCAATGCGAGCATACCCTGGGGGATAGGAGTGAGCAAGGGAGGGGGGAGTGGGGCGACTGGGCCGGAGCTCAGACACTGTGTGACCGCTGACCAGAGGAATGCCCACACCTATAAGATTCGGGACGTAGAGGTAGACGTTGTCATGTCGTTCAAAAAACGAAGGACCCGGGGACCCTGCCATTGCCGTCCCAGCAGCCTCGGCGCTCGTCGAGGAGGCCGGGGATTTCAGGTTGAACACCAGCCAGGGACCACTGCGGCAGGCCTCGCGCGAGCAATGACAATGGCAAATCTAGTGGCCTAGTTCCCTGGAGCCTCCTCTCTGTGTTTTACTAGCTGCTCAAGCAGTCAAGCGAGCGGTGCATGAGAGGAGCTGGTAGGCGGAGGTCTGGCCGCCCGGAGGAAGCGTTCAATTCAGATCTGCGCGCCCAGACACGGAACACCGACCGACCTCCACATGCGAGGCAGATGAGCACACGATCTCTGTCACGACTCCATCATCGAAGCATTGAGGCTCCAATTTAGCACGTACATGGCGGACTGAGGTATCATCTACCGGGGAGCAAAGACTGCAGGCCCCGAGCGTGTAAGACCGACATCTCGGTCACTACCCCGCAAGTCATCCGCATACCCACCCATTCCAGTGTTCAAGGCAACATGCGGTGTTTAGCACGTTGATTCTCAGCTCCCTCAAATGTGGAGATCATCCCTCGCGGTGTCGCTGGGCACTGGCGTGGGCACCCTGGTGTGTGTGGGAGGTGCAACTCTCCTGGTCAGCAGCGTCGGCCTCCACGCCGTCAAAGCTGTAGTGAAGCACCGGCAGGCAAGTTGCATGACTCCACGACGCATGAAACATCCAGTGTTCTTCGCATCACCTCGAACTCCAGTACATCACCCCTGCAGGCCAAGCGGCTCGTGGCCTGTCAGCCATGCAGAGCGACTGGGTACCGCTCCTGTGACATCTGCCACGGTGAGGACTCATGGACATGGTACTGACGGTTGGTCAGGACTCGAACTAGCCTGCTCATGCTCCCCTGTCGCTGCGCAGGCGAGAAGCTGATGCTGTGTAGAGCACCGGTCTCCGCACGCTCGCTCAAGCAGCAACAGGCCCAAAGTGCCGCAACACAGCCCGAGCCTCAGGTCCTCTGCGTCTGTCCCGCCTGTGGTTCCACTGCCAAACAGCGCTGCCTGAACTGCCTGGGCACAGGCAAGGCGCTGCCAGAGGAGGCTGGTGTGGCATCTGCTTGATGTGTGGTGCTCTGGGCGGCCATGCGGCGGCCAGGGCCCTGCCGACGCCGCCAATTGGACGTATATTGGTCAGAGTGATTGTTTGAATGGAAGAGTGCAGGGGAGTCATGCAATGACAAAACGGGTCAGGTCTCTTAATGTCTGTATCAAGTACAGGGGTGAGCAGGATGCATGCAGAGGGAAGGCATGTGGGCCGCCTCAGCTGTTGCACCGATCAGTCCGTGGTCACGAGTGAGGCCGTTGCGACCTGTCAGCCATCAGCTTCCGAGAGCCTAGGAGACCAATGCAGCGCCTCTTTGTGGGTCAGGCGCCGCCCAGAGTGATGGCGGTGCGCTGCGCCGTCACAAACTCCTCCAGCTTCCGCCCCAGCTCCTGCTCCCACTCCGCATAGTCCGCACCCAGGGCCCTCACGCCCTCACCGCTGCCCGGCGAGCCAGACCGCAGTCCCGCAGCCCTCTCGCGCATGGCCTCCAGACACTGCTGCAGGGAGCGCACGGCCGCGGGGGCGGCGGGGCCCATGGACTGCAGAATGCCCTGCAGCCGGGTCAGGCGGTCCCCGCCCCTCTGGATGCTGACCAGGATGCCCTGCAGCTGCTGCGGCACCAAAGATTGCGCGGCACCCGCCTCGGCGGCGATGGGGTTGCTGCCCCGCGGGGGTGTGGCCTGCCTCGGCAACGGCAGGGCCTGGGGGCCAGGACCCGGGGACGCCCGCCGGCCGATGTGTGGCGCCCCTGGTCCTGGGTGAGTGTCCATGGAAAGTCGGTGACCAGGGCTAGGATGGTTCACCGTGTTTGTGCGGAGGCGCCCTGGCGGCGCATCGGGGGCAAGCTGGGCCTCCAGGCGCTGAGTCAGCGCCGCCACCCGGGCCTCGGCAGACGCCAGGGCGGCGTCTCGGCGGGCCAAGGCCTCCTCCAGCTCGGCCACACGCTTTTCCCGTTCCCGCACCCGCTCCTCGCTCCGGGCCGTCACCGCCGAGGCCTGCTCGAGGGAGGCACGCCGGGTCTCCAGGTCGGCACGCAGCAACTCGGCCGCCGTCGCCTGTTCTCGTGCGGCGCGCATCTCCCGCTGTGCATAGGGTTTTGGGTGTGAGTGTGTGTGTGTGAGTGTGTGTGTAGGAGCCAGGTGAGCAAAGAGCCGAGCAAAACAGGATTCCCTCCAGACAGGGCCCGGCCAATGGCCCGTCCTCGCACCGAGGCGAGAGGCTGGGCCTCGGGCCCCCTTGCACCTCGCCACCCGCTTCCCCCAAAACCCTGCCCAGCTCAACCTGCGCCCGCTGCATCAGCGCCGCCGCCTCCCGCTCCGTTTCGCGGGAGGCGTGCTGGGCGGAGCACAGGAGCGCGTCGGCCTCGGCGGCCGCCGCCGTCACCTGAGGGACAGGGAGTTTGGATGTTTGGATCGTGTCTGGGACTGGTCATTCCAGGGCCTGTAGGGGTGCAGTATCAGACACTGCCTGAAGCCAGGCAGCGTCGGCCCAGCGCCAAGATTGGACCCATTCACCCCCTCAACCAACACCCACGCAGGCTCACCCTGTCCCGCGCCGCGCTCTCCGCCTCCCGCGCCGCCGATGCCGCGACCTGCGCCTCGCCCTCCTCGCGCTCGGCCAGCCGCCTCTCAGCCGCAGCGACCGCCGCCTCCCTGCCCTCCAGCTCGGCCGCATGCTGCGCGAGCGAGTGGAGGACGGGGAAACAGGGCGTGGTGATTTGCTTGGAGCAGCACTCACACGCCTGCCCTCCTGCGGCCCCACCTACAGGAGGCCGCCCATGAATCGTCCCAACGAACCTGCTCAAGCCTCTCCAGACGCTGCGCCTGATGCGCCAGGGAGGCCCTTTCTTCCTCCAGTTGCGTCCTCAGGCGATCCAGCCTGGCCCTCTCCTGCGCCGCCACGCGGCGTGCCAGCTCGGCGGCCTGAATGTCCGAGGCGGCAGCCTCCTGAGCCGCCTCCAGCGCCTGGGCGGCTTCGAAGACCTCCCGCTCCCGTGCATCCAGTTGGCGGTATGCCTCCTGTGGATGGGGTGATGGTCAGACACCTCCCTTTTTTGGTCTAGACTGGCTGTGGAGGCCTCCTTGGAGGGCAAGCGTAGCGACAGGCCTCTGCCTTGCTCGGTGAATGCACCATGCTCTGCATGGGGCCTGTGACCTCCCCAGCTCGTGTCGGCAGGATATCACCCCTCCAGCGCTCAGCACAACCCAGCCTGCGCCTCCCCGCACCTGCAGCTGGCTGAGGCCTTCCTCGGCGGCCTGGGCGCGACGCTCCCTGGCTGCCGCCTTCCCGGCCACGCTCGCGCTCGCCCTCTCGGCGGCCTCCGCAGCCGCACGGCGCTCCTCCAGCGCCGCAAGCTCGGCCGCGGCCTCCTGAGCTGCGGCCTGGTGCGCCGCCTCGGCGGTCGCGGCAGCGGCGGCGGCGCTCGCCGCCTCGGCCTCGATTCGGCGCTGTCGCTGCTCGAGCTCGGCGCGCTGGGCGCGCTGGGCGGCGCCCTCCCGCGCCAGCTCCTCCTGCTGGTCCGCCAGCCTCGATGCAAGTGCCGCCAGGCGCCGCTCCTCTGCCTGGGCGAGGTCCTCGCGGCCACGCAGGTGCTTCCCCTCCAGCTGCGCGTTGGTTGGTGAGGGAGACGTGGGTGCACTTCCCTCCATAGGGCGGTTGCTACAGCGCATATTAGCCTTGTCTTTGGAGAAATCGTCAAGGGAGGAGCTCCTTGTTCAGTGCGATGCTCAGCCTCGTGCCTGAGTGCCCTGGCCATGCATAGGTTGGCGGCCCTGCCAGTTCCCCCTTGTCACCACCCCCTGCAAAGCCCACCTCCAAAGCCCTCAGCTCAGACTCGCGTAGGACCAGGTTCCGGGTCCTGGCCTCTAGCTCGGCCTGGGCAAGGGCCGAGAGTAGGATGTTGCAATCAACAGGGAAATGATTTCCAGCCAAGCAAGCACCAAGAATGTCGCAGCGGCAAGTTTGGGGACAATAGTATCTTGCCAGTTCGTTCTCACAAGATTTCTGACTTTCGCGGCGTTTGACCTACCCTCACACCCTCATCGCAACTGCATCCCGTTGACCTCCTCGCCAAGCTTTCTCAGCCGTTCTACCATACCTGCAGCTTGCTGACCTGCTCCCGGCTGGCTTCCAGAGCAACCCTATCAGCCTCCAGCTCAGCCCTTGTCGCCTCCGCCTGCCAGGGGCGGGATGGGAAGATTGGACATGTGAGCGAGTGTGTCCCTGGCATGCTCGCGTCCTAGGCCAGGGACACGCACGGGTCATCATTCCGCCACTCAATAGCCTCTCAGCTCACCGCCTTCAGCCTCTGGGCCGCCGCAGCTGCATCGCGCTGGGCGTCCCCCAGCTTATCCGCAGCTTCACGCACCGCCGTCTCCGCCCGGTCCCGGGCGTCCCCTGCCTCGCGACGCATGGCCTCCAGTCCCGCGCTTTGTCGCTGCAGGGCCCACTCCCTTGCCTGGGTGCGTATGGAAAAAGAACGGAATGATGCATGGCACCATGCTCTCAGCATGCCTCCCTCCTTTCCACCCCTCTCCATCTCAGACACTCACCTCCAGCTCCTCCGTCCGGCGCTGGAGGTCGACGGCCAGACGCTCCGCCTGGACCCGACTCGCAGCCCCGCTGGCCCACGCCTCCCTTTCCGCCTCCAGCTGCGCCCGCTCGCGCTCCATCTCGGGCAGCTGCGCGGCGAGCGCCGCGACGCGGCCCTCCGCCTCCTCCAGCGCCGCCGCTCTGCTCTTCA
>NW_011934139.1:146192-147924 GCF_000733215.1 Auxenochlorella protothecoides
GGGGGGGGGGCGTAGTGAGCTTCTCGCCACCGCGCAATGGCCATCCAAATCATCCCCAGACAACCCCCCACCGAAGAGAAACTCCCGGCACCTGCTCCGCCGAAGAAAGCGCGGCCGCGCGGCGCTCGGCGTCGTCGGTCCAGGCCTCCTGCTCGCGCCGCACCTCCTCAATGGCGGCGGACAGCGTGTCCAGCTCACTGCGCCGTGCGGCCGCCTCCGACTCGCGGCCCTCGAGCTCTCGCTGGGCCGAAGCCAGGCGCTGCCGCCCCGCCTCCACGACATCATTTGCCGTGGCGGCAGCGGCCTCGCACTCTGCCAGCCGCGCCTCCCTCGCCTCCAGGTCGACAAGGCGTGCCTCCAGGTGCCGTGCCCGCTCCGACACGTCGCCGGCGGCCTCCAGCTGCCCGCGGGCCTCCGCGACCTTGAGCTCCAGCCTGGTCTTCTCCGCCTCCAGCTGGCGCGACTCGGCCTCCTGCGGAGAGGATTCGGGGGCTGTAGTTATGATGCAACGCCTGCGACCCTCGGGCCACCGGCAGCCAGGCAAGGAACGCAGCGTGTGCCACTACATCGCCTCCCTGTCCCAGGCGAGCTGTGCTGTGCCGCCGACATTGTAACTCAGACCCTGTGGGGCAGACACCAGAGGGCCGGTGGCCCATCGACAACCCCCCCATCGCCCGCCCACTGCCCCACTTGCCAGCTGTATCTTGACAAACCTGCCCCACAACCCCCAATCACCCCTCAACACAAGGCACACTCGACGCTCTCATCGCACCAGGCGAGCCTGCTGGTCCTGCAGGGAGAGGGTGAGCTCCTCCAGCTCCCGGCCCCGTAGGCGCAGGCCGGCCTCGCCCTCACTCCCACCCGCCGCCTCCCGGCCCTGACGCCTCTTCCAGCTGGCGCCGCGCCTCCTCGAGCCCGCGCTCCGCGCGCTGCGTCGCTTTCTGTGCCCCCTCCACTGCCTCTGCCGCCTCCCGCTCCCGGGGCCTGCGGTGGGGGGTTGTCAATTTGGCTCGAGGAAGACGCAGGGGCAGAGACTGCACCTTGCAGTTCGTGTATGTCCCCATGTAGATAGGCAGATTGCCGCACAGTGACAGTGACACACTCGCCACGGTCGCCAGCCGGCAGGCCCCGCCCTACGCAGCACCACCCCACCATCCCAAGCATCCCCCCCTTGCTTCCCTCACCTCGAGCTGGAGCTGGCGCGCCTCCAGCGCGCCGCGCATGGAGGCCAGCAGCGCCTCCTCCTGCGCCAGCGCGCTGCCGCGCTGCTCGGCCTCGGCCGCGCCGAGCTCCGTGCGACCCTCCAGCGCCGCCACCTCGGCCTCCCTGGCATCCAGCGCCGCCTGCCGCGCCTCCAACTCCCCCAGCAGCGCCGCCAGCTCGTCGCCCCGGGCCTGCAGGGAGGCACGTTCCGCCGAGCAATCGGCCTCCGCAGTCGCCAGGCGGACGGCCTCCGCCGCCAGCCTCTCGCCCTGCTCATCCACTTCCCGCCGTTCTTTCTCCAGCGCCGCAGTCTGGAGGGCCAGGGCATCTTCCCTGCGGTGGACATGGGCGTGGGGCTTTGGATGCCACGCCAGTCAGGGCTGTGAGAGCTCTCATAGGGGGAAAATGCCGCCCTTGCAAACCATCTTGAGGTAGCGTGAATTGGGTACACCTCCAAGAACAGCGTCAGCTTCCATCCACCCCCATCCCACCTCCCACCTCTGATCCCAACAACACACTCCGCCCCCCC
>NW_011934139.1:149121-154128 GCF_000733215.1 Auxenochlorella protothecoides
CCACAAACCCCCCCCCCCCCCCCCCCCCCCGACCTGTCCTGCAGGGAGGCGGCCCTGGCCTCCAGGTCCCTCAAGTGGTCCAGGCCCTCCGCCACCCGACGCTCGGCGTCCCGGAGCTCAACCTCTGCGGCAGCACACACAGCCTCGCGCTGGGCCAGGGCGGCCAGACCCCGGGCGGCCTCGGCGGCCTGAGCCTGCGCGGCCGCCCGCTCCCGCTCGACGTCTGCCAGGTGCCCCCGCAGCTCCCGCATCTGGGCGTCCAGCGCCTTCTCCCTGGTCTCCAGCGCGGCGCGGGCCGCCTCGACTCGCTGCCTCCCCTCCTCCAGCCCGACCGTCCTGCTTGGTGTGGAGGAAAGGGATGCTGGTCTCGATAATGCAGCCACAGCAGAGCTGCCAAAGAGCATGGGGGGTACACTGGTCTGGCTGCATATGTGCCGTTCCCTTCCATGCAAGTCAAGGGGCCAATAGACACCTCTGCATGTATCCAGAGTCCAAACAATTGTCCAGCACTGCTCCCACATCCCCCTTCTCAACTCTCCCGCAACCTCACTCTGCTTTCAGCTGTGCAGCCTGCGCCTCCAGAGCAGCCCGCTCCCGCTCCTGGCCCTCCTGGCGGACCTCCACCTCCCTTGTCTGTGCCTCCAGCTTGGTGGAGCGGGCTTCCATCAGAGTCCGCTCCTCCGCCAGCTCCGCCTGCGCCAGACGGACCGCCTCCCGCTCCCGCCGCACCTCCGCAGCCTGGCGCTCCGCCTCCGCGCGCTGGCTTGCCAGCCTCTTGGCCTCCTCCTGGGCGTGGCCGCTGTCCCGGGTCACGCTGCGTGCCACCGCCTGCCCCCAGAGTGTGAAAAGGAATGAGTGTTTCATCAGTCTCATGCCGCACCCAGCGGAAGGATTCATGTAAGAGTTCCGCCGCAACCCTCCCGTCGCCTACCCCCGTCCCACACATGCATGAATCGAAAGCCACTTGCCTCCAGGGAGGCCTGCTGGGCCTGCAGGCGCAACGTCTCGGCCGCGGCGCTCCGGGCTGCCGCCTCTGCGTGTTCCAGCTTCCCGCTAGCTTCCTTTGCCTGTGCAGCCACGCATTCCGCGACGGCGGCGAGGCCCTCCCGCCACCCCTCCAGTGCCCCCTCCCGCTCTGTCAGCGCTAGGCGACGCTACGAGTTTTGGAAAGGGTAACATGGAGCCGGCAGAGAGGGACGGTGGGGTCTGTGGCGGGCACGGCTGCAGTGAGGGACTCGCAGCCCTCGGTTTCGTGGGTCGCAACAAACACGGAAACCCCTCCAAACGATCCCCGCCGCACCTTGCACAGCGCGAGGAGCAGCTCCCGGTTCTCGGCAACGCCCGGTGCGGGGAGGGGCTCCAAGCCCGCCAGCTCCGGGGCAGGTGGGGCAATGGCAGCGGTGGGGGGGTCCTGGAGGGGCCCAGCTGGGGCGGCCGCCGTTCCAGGTGTTTGCGTAGTCCCACCCACCAGCTCGCGCTCGCGCTGAGTCAGCAGGCCATCCAGGGCCAGCAGCGCGTGGTGCGCTTCGCGCGCTAGCTCAGCGTCACGCTGGGCGCGCTGCGCGGCGGCCTCGGCATTCCGACTTGCGCGCTCAGAGGCCGCCGCCTGCTCGGCCACGCGAGCCGCCTCCCTGGCATGCCTAGCGTGGGGGAAGGGGGAACTTGCTTGGGCATGCCGGGTGGGATGTGGGTTGGAGGGGTGGACGGAAGGGGTCCTTGCGATGTGAAGCGGATTGGACCGGAGAACCTCCCCTGGGACTCGGGGATGTCCCCATACTCATTCAACCCAGTGGCATGCTGCTGTCAGAGAGTCCCATGCAGTCCAGCCACACACAGAGGCCCGTGCGTCCACTCCCTCTGCAAATGCCCCCTGCTCCACGCCCCTCCCAGCACCCATGACAACATCGTAAGCCTCGCAGCCGCGCGCCTCACCCCGCCTCGCGCTGCTGAAGGGCTGCAGCACCAGCCGCCAGGTCGGCCTCCCTCTTGGCCAGGGCCTCCTCCTCCCGCCGGGCGCCGGCCAGAAGCTCCCCCGCCTCCTTCAGCTGGGCCTGGCTGCGGTCCGAGGCGGCCGCCGCCGCTGCCTCCAGCTCTGGTGTGCGGATGGTTGAGGGTGATGCATGTGCTTGTGGGCGACGGAGTGAGCGTGAGATCACAGGGCACGACACTGCGGTGGCACAGCCGCACAGCACCAGGCACGCACCCCGGGTGCACTCTCACCCACAAACCTCATCATGATCTCCCCACCTGCCACCCGGGCCTCGCGCGCATCCAGCTGCTGGGCAATTTCCTCCACCTGCGCCAGCGACTGCTGCACCTCCTGGGCCTCGGCGGCGTTCTGCGGAGTAGGAACAGGGTGTCGCGGTGACACACCGCAATGCATCGGCACCCCCAAAGTTTGCAATCAAGATCCCACCCACATTCCTCAGCACCCTCACTCCATCCTCCCCACCTGGCGCTGTGCGTGCTCGACCTCGCGCTCGCGGCGGGACAGCTCTCGCTCCAGCCCCTCCAGCCTGGCCCTGGTCTGGGCAGCGGCTGCCTCCCGCTCATCCAGCTCCGCACGGCGGGCTTTGAGCCGCGCCTCGCCCTCCTCCACGCCCTCCCGCCGGGCCTTCAGCGCCTGCAGTGTTGTCGTGAGGGGGGGGTTCACGAGGTCACAGGGTGGTGGGGCCCAGCTGGATCTGGGCTTGAGATGGTTTGCATTGTCGAAAGTCATTTGCGCTCCTGCAGCTACCACCGCCTGACAGGGGATGCAGCGAGTCGAGCTGGCAGCCGCCGGGACACTCAGCAGCCCGACCCAAACTGCCCTCACACCAACGCCACCCTCCACAACCCACCCGCGCGGCCTTTCTGTCGCGGGCCTCGGCCTCCTCGACGCGCTCCTCCAGCTCACGAGTGTTGGCCAGGCTGGCACGCTCGCGCTCCAGCACGCTCTCCTCCCGCGCGGCGGCTGCCGCTCGCACGTCGCGAGCCTCGGTCTCCAGCTCCCGCTGCTCCGCCTGCAGCCGGCTCTGCCACTCCTGGAGCAGGCCCTCCCGCTCCTGGATCTCTCTGGTCGCGCTCGCCTCAAACTCTGCCTGCCGTGCCTCGAGCGCCGCCCGGGCCTCTGCCAGCTCCTCTTCTTTTGCCTGGTGAGGATTGTGATCGTGGGAGTGGGGAAGGCTGGGGCAGGCGGCGACTGCAAGCGTGCGCATGCTTTGGTAGACCCAGAAGGCGACATGCATGCTTTACGCTGCAGAGATTGCGATCCCTTGTCTGGCCGCCGCTGGCACAGCAAAGGCATTGCAAGGTCACTGAATGGTGCCCAGCCCACATGCGTACCATGCCACCTTGTGCAGCACGACCAAGAAGGCATCGAGACACATCACGTACCACACCCAAAACTCTCGACTCCACCCACCCACCCACCCACCGTCCCCCCTACCTCCAAGCCGCGCCGGTCGGCCTCCAGCGCCTCCAGCGCCTCCCGCAGCGTCTTGCCGTCGGCCTCCAGGCGGGCCTGGGTGGCGGCGCAGGCCACCTGCTCCTGCGTCAGCGCGGCCTGCTCCTCCTCCACCGCCGCGCCGCGCTCCTCGGCGGCGCACCGCGCGGCGCGGGCCGCCTCCAGGTCGGTTTCCTGCTCCCGACGCAGCGCCTCCAGCTCGACGCGGACGGCCTCCAGCGCCGCCTCGCGCGCACGCGCATCCTCCAGCCAGGCGGCAGCCTGCTCCTCAAACTCACGTCGCTCCCCCGCCAGGCGCGCGTGCGAAGCGCGGGTCCCCTCCAGCTCCCTCCGCGCCTCCTCCAGCGCAGCCTCCAGCGCGGCGCCCGTGTCTCTGCCAGCCTGCGGGGTGGTGTGTGGTGTGCTAGGGGCACGGGTGGACTTCCAGCTGCCATGACGACGAGCGGCAGCGGGGCCCATTGCCGCCACCCTGGGAGCTGTATTTGATGACACGCCCCTGAGCATCGGGAGCAACCCCTTCTCCCTGTTCGCTGATGACCATCAGGGCTCCACAGCCTTTCCTCCTGCTACATCATCACGCCGACAATACCCATCACAGAAAATGCCTTCCTTGCCAGCGCACCCCTCTCTTGCCAACCCCCCACCCCAAAAAGCCTCCATACTCGCCTCCTCGGCGGCGGCCGCCTCGGAGAGCAAGGCGTCCCTGGCCTCCTCCGCGCCGCGCATCTCCTCCCGCAGCCGCGCCAGCGCCTGGGTTGCCTCGGCCTCGCCCTCGCGCGCCGCCAGCAGGCGGCGCGTGGCCTCCTCCGCGCTCCGCGCCAGCTCCTGCACCTGATCCCGCAGGGCCTGGTGGGAGGCCTCGTCGGAGGCGCGGCGCGCCGCCCGCTCGCGCTCGGCCTCGCGCGCCGCGTCGCGCGCCGCGCGCTCCCGCCCCTCCAGCTCCGCCTCGCGCTCGGCCGCGGCGCGCTCCAGCGATGCCCAGCCCCGGGCCAGGGCCTCCTGCCCCTCCTCCAGCTCCCGGCGCTGGCCGTCCTGCTCCGCACGCCGGGCCTCCAGGCCAGTTCGGCCCGCCTCCAGCTCCGCCTCCACCTGGACACGCATGGGCGGGCGTGAGGATGGCATACTGAAGGAAGGTCGAGAGGGGGAGGCATCTCTCCCCAGCCTCCCCCATCAAACCCGGGCTGGTTCGATGCCACACACCGCGTCTCGAGCTAATTCCCCCCCCAACAGTCCCAGACTCCCGAGCTGAAGGCACCTCTGCCAGCTGGCGCGCCCTTCTTTCCAGCTCGGCCGCCTCGGCGCGCAGGCGCTCGGCCTCGGCGCGCTGCTCGGCAGCACAGGCCTCGGCCCCGGCGACGCGCGCCTCGCGCTCCCGCAGCGCGCCGCTCGCCGCGGCCACCTGGGCCTGGAAGTCGCGCTCCCAGGCCTGCAGCTCGGCCGAGCGCTGCGCCAGGTCCTGCGCCCCGGCGTCCACGCGCAGCGCATGCGCCTCCAGCTCCGTCTCCCTGGCGCGCGCGCTTTCTTCCAGCGCGGCCAGGCGCCGCTGGGCGGCGGACTCCGCC
>NW_011934140.1:0-244 GCF_000733215.1 Auxenochlorella protothecoides
GCCCCCCGCCGCCTCGTGGACAAGGGGGCGGATGTACTCCAGGTCGGGCGGCTGAAGGGTGACGCCAGCCCGCTCGAGTGTCTCCCGGAAGAGGGCGACGGATTCGGCCAGTGGCGCGAACGCTGCCTTTGCACTGGTGCCCGCAGTTCCGCCGGCTGCCTCGCGAGGTCGCCAAATGAGCGTCATGCATCTGTGCCGTGATTGTAATGGGTGGTGGGTCGGAAGGGTGGCGTGGTTAGTTCGG
>NW_011934141.1:0-8130 GCF_000733215.1 Auxenochlorella protothecoides
GGCTGCCGGCGAGGGAGAGGACATGGGGCTGGAGGTGGTGGACGGAGAGGTGGCGGGAGTCGAGGCAGTGGGAGTGGATGTCTTGGGGCTGGCTGCTGGGGACGGAGATGAGGCCGGGCTGGAGGTAGGGGAGGGAGAGGACGCAGGGCTGGTCGCCGGGGATGGAGAGGACGCAGGGCTGGCTGCCGGAGAGGGGGAGGACGCAGGGCTGGCTGCCGGGGAGGGGGAGGAGGCAGGTGTGGAGGGCGTGGGGTTGCTTGTCTTGGTGATGGCCGCTGGGGAGGGTATAGCGGCCTGTTGTGTAGGTGGGATACTACTTGGCGATGGAGCCGAGAGCTGTTCCGGGACAGGTACAGCGAGCGTCATCTGCGTTTCGAAATGGCGCCAGGGTTGGGTGCGATGACGTCAATGTCTGCGCTCTAATGCGACAAACATCAACAACTGCGCCAAACCACTTCTCTGCACAGCAACAGCACCAATTTACCGTCAGGCTTGTGTGAAGCACTATGATGGAGCACAAGACGAGCGCTATGCCGCCCCGTTGAGCGCCAAAACGGCGGGTCATCACAAAGTCGGCCACCAATCAGTGCACAAATATCGGGATGAAGCGTTACTTCTGATTCGGCCAACAGTATCCAGGAAGGCCCTTCAACATATTACAGTGTATGCATGGTGCCTCTACCGGCCCCCCATTTTACGCGGCTGACTCCCCTATCAAGGAAGCCGGTCCGGAGGTAATGTCCGGAAAAAGAACCTACCACCTTACATAATCCAGCTCCCCTGGAAGATGAAGACATTAAGCTAGTAGAAACCAACATCCTTAGCTCCACTCTCGCCCGATTGCTAGCCCCGACAGGACTGGAAGAAGAGCACGGACATCCCCCCTCCGGTTTGTTGCGGCCCTAAGCTTATGTCAACTGCTTGCCTATCCGCCGTCGACTCCCCACAGAGAATAAATCAGCTCCTTATACTTCAGAAATAAAAACCATTCGATGTTTCGGTAGAACAGGACGCCGCGAGTGCGCACCACATGAGCGTCCGTACCAAATGTCCAACACGGCAATTGTCGCAACGTAAAGTTCCCCCCGCTTTGCCCCTAGGGGGAAATATGTAGTGTTTTCAGCTTATCTCAATATCTTCCATGTCCAACTGGATTTGAAGCTGCAGGAGCATACCGCCGGCAGGGGTATCCTCCTTGCTTGAAGCTGGCTGTCCCTGTCGTCGTCTGTTGAGCACCCCGTCGGAAACCTGACGGACGTATGGATTAAGGCTCTGCAGGGCAGCAAGCTTCGAAAGAGAGCATGTTCATAGGATTCCAGTTCTTGCTGAGGGTTCTGGGGCCTGTTGCCGAGATCAGGTCTCAAAGAAATCCAGTTGGGATGACGCTGACCAATGGAAATGGCAGATATCTTGCGGTGCTTTCCTCTACCACCATACTGCCCTGCCTCCCGGCCCCTTGATCGCATTGATCGCAGTAAAACATCCGCTTGATTGGCACTCGCAGGGCTGAAATTGCAACGCTCCTTGTCTACTCGTGCCAACCCGCCACAAACTGGCGCAGGCCTTTGAATGGCGCATAGTATCAATTAGTAGGCGTGTGTGTCGCTTACAAGGTGGTCAGAGGAAGATTGCAAAATCTTTCGAGCACATCGGTATCACCGGCTCGGGGATGACGGGGAGATACAGGTACATCTGTGGCTGGTGTGATGCTGAGGCGATCCAGATCAATCCTCAAGCACAGCAATTCTTTCATCCTAGTCATCCTCATGCCTCAGCATTTATCGCTCGGATATTCAGCCTGATTGATGTTTCAAGCCTCCAGCGGCATACAGGTTCTTAACAATAAGAGAATCTGATGGCTCTGATGAGCACAGGAGGAGATCCCTCTTAACAGGCAGCACAACCGATCTGAGGCCCTTCAGATCCGTCGGAAGAATCACCAGAACTCCATCGTTGAATAAAATTGCTGCACACGCTGGTTAAGTGAAAGCCAAGCAGGCAGAAGCACACACAAGCAAGTACAGCAAGTGAAGCCTCGTGCATCACGCATGTGTGATATATGTTTGTTATCCAGGCTGCAAGTCAGGCCAGGAGCTTAAGCAGGACCCACGAGCATTGGTGGCAGTAATTATTCCCTACATATGGATGTCAGACCACATGGAAACCACATAACCGCGCTGCATACTCCAGTCGATTAATGAGAAAGATGTGTCAGTACCAGAGTGCACCCTGCAGGCTGTTTGAAGGGCTTGACTCATAACACCCTGATTGAATCGGGCAGCATTGCAGGGGTACCAAGAGGCTGGGGTAGCTGAGGGTCCGTTGCATCAGGATTCCAGCCCTGACGCCGTCTAACACACCGGAGGAGCCCCTACAGTCTGCCTCCAGCCATGGCGTTCGTCCCAGATCTCTCATACCACCCTGCACCCCCTCACCATGTTCATGACGCCTGTATGGGGCGACCTTGAATCAACTCCTTCTCTCTCCAAGGTTGTGTGGAGTTCAGTGGCTTTCTTACAGGATGACTGAGCTGTAGCGAATTGTAAGGCCTGAACATCACTGCAATGACTGAGAGCTGCCAAGAAAATGATTACTTCCATTCACGAGACTGGATGGGTGAAAGAACGGCAGAGAATACCGAGGCAAAAGTTACCGAAGCTGATGGCATGAAGTAGGCAGGGATGCCCACACGAAGCAGAGAGACCTTTGTTTGGCAGAATGGTACCAGGGAATAAAGGTATGACAGAGGGCACTGACAACATCGCCAGTTCTGAGGGCAACTTCTAAGGTTGGCACAAAGTCGATGTTGGAACTATTTCTTGGGAGGAGGCGACTTCTTCTTGGGAGGCGGGGATGACTTCCTTCTGATGGGCGGGGGAGACTTCCTCCTTGGGAGGGGAGGAGACTTCTTTTTGAGAGGTGGTGGGGATTTCTTGGCAGGTGGTGGGGATAACTTCCTTCGCGGTGGGGGGGGAGGATTTTTCCTGGGAGGGGGAGGAGACTTCTTTTTAGAAGGTGGTGGGAATTTTTTCTTGGGTGGTGGGGGTGACTTCCTTTTGGGGGAGGGAGGAGACCTTCTGGGTGGAGGTGGGGGTGACTTCTTTGAAGGAGGTGGTGGGGACCTCTTGAGTGGAGGTGGGGCTGACTTCCTTGGAGAAGGTGGCGGGGACCTCTTGAGTGGAGGTGGGGGAGACTTGCGTGGAGATGGAGGGGGAAATTTCTTTGGAGAGGGCGGTGTTGGGCTTGGGCTGGCTGGATTTGGCGAGGGGCTCACAATGGGGAAGGGAGCTGGTGCAGGAGAGGGAGCTGGTGCAGGAGAGGGCATGGGTTCTGGGGAGGGCGTGGGTTCTGGGGAGGGCGTGGGCTCTGGAGAGGGTGTGGGCTCTGGAGAGGGTGTGGGCTCAGGAGAGGGCGTGGGCTCTGGGGAGGGCGTAGGCTCAGGAATGGTTAAGGGAGGGGGGTCAAGTTCATCAACACTTGGTGGACTAGACTCAGGGGTAGCTGCTGGGGAGGGGCTGGACTCAGGATCGGCTGTTGGGGAAGATGAGGTGATGGGAGAAGGTGCCGGGGAGGGGTTGGGCTCGGGACTGGATGCCGGCGAGGGGGTGGACTCGTAAATGGATGCCGGGGAGGGTGGGAACTCGGGGCTGGCTGCTAGGGATGGGCTCATTTCAGGGGTAATTGCCGGGGAGGACACCGACGCAGGGGTTGTTGCCGGGGAGGGGAGTGCCGGGGGAATGGCTGCCGGAGACTGCGAGACGTAATCTGGAGCAGGTGCGATAGGAACAGGTGGTGGAGGTGAGATGATTGTAGGTGGTGGAGATGGAGGCGGGGAGTTTTCCTGGCCTAGAGCGAGCGTCACCTGCGATTGGGTGGTAAGTCCATTACTGTCAAAATGTGAGCACGAACGGGGCAGTTTCCAGAGTTTCCAAATGTCCACTTGACATTTACACCATCATAAACATTAACACACCGTCATGCTTGCATGAAGGACCAGCAAGGAGCTCAAGAAGAGAGCAATGCCGCCCCGCAGTGCGCCACTGCGGCAGGTCATTGCAGCGTCTGCCAGCGATCAGCACACGAGATCTCGTGAAGACTCTGGAATTCTGATGCTGCCAACGGTAGCCAGGCGGGACCTTCAATCTACTCCAAATTACCCATGCAGTTACCGCCACCACCGCTTTAACCGGCTCACGCTCCCATCCCGGGAAACTGCTGCCCGGCGGAATCCGGTCCGGATTTAATCTCCGGAGAATTACTCTGACGGTGCATGATCCAGCTCCCCTTGAGAGTGCCAGTAATTAATAAGAAACAGCCCATACGCCCAGTTTCTCCCTCGTCCGCTCAGGAGTCCCAGTAGGTGCTGTCGCCTCCTCCCAAAAGATGTTCAGCCACCATTGGCAAGCACTGCACTTTCAGGGACACTCTCTCGTGCAAATTCAGCCTCGAATGCTCGCGAGGTGACCTTCCGTACCGCGATATCGCAGTAAATAATAGGCTATTCGCCAGGCACCCTTCTCCATCGCCGGATGGGCGAACATTGAGTATTACAAGCTCAGCGGGGGAGTTTGGTTGAGGAAAAGACCCAAAGCTGCCGGAGATGTTTGTTGGCAGAGCCACCTTGGCAGCCTGAATCTGGCTGTGCTTCTTTATGTCCTTTTCAGTATCCTCAGGCAACCTTCTGGACAAAGGATCAGCGTCCGCAGGATCTTCAGCTACAAAAAGAGCGCATGCTACCCTTGATGCAGATTGCTTGCCAAGGATGCCCTGGCCCTGTATGCCAACGTCGGGTATTAAACATCAACGGTTACAGAATTTGCTGACTGAGATGAAAGAACAGATCTCTGGAGCTACTCCCATCATCGCGCCTCTTCCTCCCCACAAAAGGACTGACTTTCGTGACGACCTCCATGTGGTGGGCCCTTGCAAGGCTTGGGCCCCACATGCACGTCACCCTGCTTGTGCCAAACCATCCTTGCCAAGCACACCCAGGTGCACGACACACAGCATCTTGTGGGAGATGTGAGCCTCTATTGCGAAGTCGTCGCCCAAGGCATGCCGGAGCCACTCGGACAGTGCAAGGATCTTGGCTGGGGCTCACTGAGCGGCTGCAATCAGGTTTATGACCGACATACTGTTGTGCTGACCTCCTCCCCTGTCAGAGCACACACCCCGATCCACTCAGATCATCCTTACACCTGAGCATGCGCATTTCTCCAAATTTCCCCTTGATTTTATGCTCTGCTCACACGAGGGCATCCATTGTATCAACAAGAAGGCATAAAGGTTCTCAGGATCACAGCAGGAGGACCCTGTATTCGGTCATTACCCCCGACCTCAGCTCTCCAAGTCGAGCACATGACAAAGCAGTACTCTGTGATGGTCTGGCATTGCTGCATAAGCAACTTCAAGGGAACACAGAGCATGTAGGGGAGGCTCCGAGTAAGACGTGTGGGGTCTCACGCATAACGGGTTGCTGCTGCGTGGAGTCCAGCAGGGATGCATGCCGGTGCGGCGGTCCTCGCTGGAGGGTGAAGCGCTGATCAAGCGATCAAACCGTCGCCTCAGGCGGGGCCAGGCCTCTGCTGTCTGAGGGATTGGCGCCTCTCCCACTCCGCCACAGCACGCCGGACCTCCTCCGCCGCTGCCTCTCGGGACTCAGCTGTCCACCGCGCAGGTGAGTTGTAGGGACCTGGCTGCAAAACTTCCAACACCTCCTGCGCAGATCCTTCCACAAATCTGAGATTGGGAAGGCGGATGGCAGTGACGGCAGCTCCATGCGACGAGTGTGCCCCTGGGTTATGAGCTCAAAGAGGGTTGAGGGCAGGAAAGGGCTGCCTGGCCTTGAAAATTCGGGAGTGTTTGCAGATGTTCCTGAGCCTCACTGCCACCGCATTTTCGTGCTTGCCTGGCCAATCGCCCTAGGCTGGTCAGGAGCGTTGTCACAGGCTGCCTTGAACCCATCGAGAGGAGGGTGGTGGAGGTGAGATGCAGAGAACAGGCGGGTCGAGGCGCGTAGCTCAGGGTTGCTTATTACTCCTTATGGTGTTTGGGGGGATGCGGGGTCTTCTCGGAGAACAATTATGACTTCAAGACCGGGGCGATCAGCTCTCTCCGATGGGTCTGAACTACCACAAAGCGCCCGCGCCTGGATGACATCTGATCAGGCGCCATCGGGACACCATGCCAGTAACCCCACCCCTCGCGACCCAGACGCTGCCTGTTCGTTTGTTTGCCGACTCTGTGCTGGGATGCAACGAGTTGCTGGGCCCTTCTCTCAGCTGCGGTCGCTGTGGTCGAGAATACCACTGGTCTCGAAGCCCGCGACCCCCCCGCGCACCGCGCAGCGATCTTCACCGCGTGCTATGTCTGGGACCCACACGTATCAGTGCGCTGGGAGCTCCGAGATGCGGATCCATGTCATCCGTCAGTGCGCGCCAGTCTGTCCCCGCACCCCACCCCAGACCCACCGTGTCCGCCTCTGCAGGTACCCCCGGCCCGGTCTCACCGTGGATGCCGTAATGGTGACTGGGGAGGAGAGGCCCCAGGTCCTGCTCATCCGCAGGAAGAACGATCCTTTCGCCGGAAGCTGGGCCCTCCCAGGTATGGCTGGGGTGCATGGGGTGCCTAGCCCCAGGCACACGGCACAGCTGTGTGGTGCCTGGGCTCGGCGCGTGCTGGGTGCGAGCCAGCCATCCCAGGAGACACGGCATGCTCGCTCCCTCCCGCACAGGCGGATTTGTGGACGAAGGGGAGGACCTGGGCGCCGCCGCCGCCCGCGAGCTGGAGGAAGAGACGGGGCTGAGCGCGCGCGAGGCGGGGCTCACACAGGTCGGGGCCTTCGGCGAGCCCGGGCGGGACCCCAGGGGCTGGTGCGTCAGCGTGGCCTACGCCGCGCTCCTGCCCGCACAAGCCGAGGTGCTGGGGGCTGACGACGCCGAGGAGGCCCAGGTGGGGGGGGAGCGGGGAGGTGGCTGCTCGCCTCGCGGTCAGACGTGGGCACACCTGCGTGCACGGAGCGACAGCCCCTGGCTCTCTGTTCTCCCATCGTGCTTGCAACCGGTGCACCCAGGGGTTGGCCCCTGGCGGGTCATGACAGTGCCTGAGATACCCTCTGCATTCGGCACGTGCATCGCCCACACACTTCCCCATGCCGCCGCCGCTGCAGTGGTGGCCTGTGGCCGAGGTGCCCGGGCGGCTGGCCTTCGACCACAAGCTCATCCTCCGCTGCGCTTTCCAGCACCTGGCACGCCAGGACGCCACGCCCGCCGCCCTGGCCGCCGGCCTGCGGGACGCCGCCGCGCGCCTGGAGGGCCCCTGGCGCCAGGAGCCACGCTGAGGGGCTGCCGTGCTCCGTCCGGGCGCTAGTGGGGCCCCTCCCGCCGCCGCGCCCACGAAGGCTAGTCCTCCCCGCCGGTGCGGTTGATGCGCAGGACCGCCATGAAGGCGTCCTGCGGCACGTCCACCTTGCCCAGCGACTGCGTGGAGGATTGGAAGGGGGAAAGGGGGTGCGCTGAGTTCGTCGGGCTTCGTGCTCGGGGCAGGAAGAGACCGTGCGACGCTGGAAGCACGGCGTCATGCTCTGGAGGCACAGCGCCTGGAGGCCTGCCCACCAGCACGGTGCTTGACCCCAGGGCGCCTGGCCCTGCCCAGGCCTCGCTGGTGAGGCCACCTCACTGTGCATCACCTCCTCCCTCCGATGCCGGGAGCCTTCGTCGCTCCAGCTCGTGCCTCGCACACTCCTCCCCTTGCACCCCCCCCCCCCCTTCACCCCCCTTGCCTTCATGCGCTTCTTGCCCTTGGCCTGCTTCTGCAGCAGCTTCTTCTTGCGCGAGATGTCGCCGCCGTAGCACTTGGCCAGCACGTCCTTGCGCAGCGCGGGGATGGCCTCTGAGGCCAGCACCCGCGCGCCGATGCTGGCCTGGATGGGCACCCGGAACTGCTGGCGCGGGATCACCTCCTTCAGCTTCTTCACCAGCGCGCGCCCAATGTTGTACGCCGTGGCGCGGTGCACAATGGCGGCCAGCGGCTCCACCCGCTCCCCATTGATGGACACCTCCAGCAGCACCAGGTCGTTCTCACGCCAGCCTGTGTGTGAGAGAGTGTGTGTAGGGGTTGTGGGGGAAGAGG
>NW_011934141.1:9042-11789 GCF_000733215.1 Auxenochlorella protothecoides
GGGGGGGGGGGGGGGGGGGGGGGGGGGGGGGGGGGGGGGGGGGGGGGGGGGGGGGGGGGCTGCCAGCCACGAACGAAGTTGACGCATCGACGAATGTTACATCGACCCCCACATAAGGCACCCACACCCACCCACACCTGTGATGGAGTACTCCATGGACGCGTAGCCTCGGGACCGCGACTTCAGCGCGTCAAACAGGTCCATCACCACCTCCGCCAGGGGCATGTCGTACACCACGGTGGTCCGCGCCTCGGTCATGAACTGCATCTCGATGTGCCTGGCGGTTGTTGGGAGGGGGTTTGGGGGGGGGGGGGGGCTCAGATGGAAGGGCGTTGGGTTCACCGTGCCGCGCTGCCCATGGGACAAGCAAGGGAGAGATGAGGGCAAACGCACAGGCACAAATGCGACGACGCTGCATCGGGGGGCCGGTGTGGCCATCCAGGGCCTCCCACACGGGAATGAGAGCGCAACAGCCCCACCCCACCATCCGCACGACAGGCCCCCAAAAGGGCGCGCTCACTCTCCGCGCCGGGTCTGGAGCAGGTCCAGGATGGGCCCCACATACTCCTTGGGCGTGATGACCTCCAGTCTGCTTGGTGTGAAGGATTGAAAATGGCGGGTCAACGGGGATAGGGATGTGAGCTCGGCGAGGTCGAGTGGCGATCTCCCGACGAGGGTGTGCAGAGGCTGGATGTGCCTGCATTGGTCCCCACCCCTGCATCTGGACTGCATCAGTGGCCATTTCCCCCTTCTCCAATCCCAATGCCTGGACCCCTGCAAAGCGTGCCGCGCTTCTGTCCTGCCATGGCATGTCCATCCCACCATGCCAGCTCCTTATGCCACCCCACCCCATCCCCACTTGGGGTGATCTCCGCCCCGGCCCCCCACACCTCCCATACACTTCCATGCCTGCCCTCACCTGACGTAGGGCTCCAGCACAGCCGACAGCGTGGCGGCGGGCGGCAGCTTGCTAGGGCAGTCCACGACGTGCTCCGCGCCATCGCTGGTGCGCGCGCGGAAGACCACGGTGGGCGCGGTGGTGATGAGGTCCAGGCCGTACTCCCGCTCCAGCCGCTCCTGCACAATCTCCAGGTGCAGCAGGCCCAGGAAGCCGCAGCGGAAGCCGAAGCCCATGGCGGAGGACACCTCGGGCTCGAAGGACAGCGCGGCGTCGCTCAGCTGCAGCTTGGTCAGCGCCTCGCGCAAGCCCCCGTACTGGTCGGCGTCTGTTGACGCATGGGGATTTCAAGGATGGGGGGAGACGACGTCAGCGGGACGCAAGGACAGGTCGGTGGGAAGCTCGGCAGCGGGGCACAGGGGAGAACCAATGAAATTCAGAGGCATCAGCACGCTCCCTGCAGCATTGTGCCAAGAATGTGACGCCACAGACCCGATGCAGCGCCGGCAGTCGAGGCGAGCCCCTGGCCCAGAGGGCAGGCGCCGCCACCCTCAGCCTCGCCGAGCACTCCCAGGAACCGCCTTTGCTACCCCGCACCGATGGTGAACATGCCGCAGAAGACCATGGGCTTGACCTCCGTGTATCCCGGCAGCGCCTCGGTCGCGGGCTCGCGCTTCAGCGTCACCGTGTCGCCCACGCGAGCGTCGGCCACCGACTTGATGGCAGCCGCCAGGTAGCCCACCTCCCCAGCATGCAGGCTCTCCACCTGCAAATGTTTGAGTGGGTGTGGTGTGGTGTGGTGATGATTGTGGAGAGGCGGGGGCCCCATCCACAGGGGTACATGTGCCGCCCAGGAGGCTTGCAGAAGAAAGGGCGGCGCTGCCCGCCCCCCCCCGATCCCCGCTGCCCATCCTCACACCCACCGCAGACCCCTCCCAAGCACCGAGATGATCCCAACTGCCCCCTGCTCGCAACACGCCCCTTCAAATACCCCCCCCCACCCCACATGCCACACACCCAGGGGACCCACCTCGACGGCCTTGGGCGCCAGCACCCCCAGCTCGGCCACGGGATGCTCGCACCGCGTGTTCATGAAGCGCACGACGTCGCCCCTCCGCAACTCGCCGTCCATCACCCGGAACTGGGCCACCACGCCCTGTAGTGAGGGAAGGGGGAGAACGTCCAGCCTCCAGTTAGAGGAGGGGGCCAAGGCTTGTCGAGGTGGGATGACCGGACGGTCGCCCCGCTCGGCGACCCACGCCCACGCCCCTTGCTCATCCCTAGCGACAGGCACGGGGACGTGGGGTACTCAACCCTCGAACACCTTGTACGGGTCGTAGTAGGAGTCGAAGATGAGCGCCCGTAGCGGGTCCCCCCGCGTGTCCCTGGGTGGCGGGATGCGCTGCACCACTGCACGAGGGGGGCGCGGTGGGGGATGGGACGTCGCCATGTCTCCAGCATGCGCACGAGCGCACAACCATACACGTGGCGTTCCATGCCGCCACACCATTTCCTGAACAACCTGCTCCTCCTTTCCAATATATGCCCAGCCCTTTCACACCCCTCACCGGCCTCCAGGACCTCCGCGATGCCGATGCCCTGCTTGGCAGACACGAGGAGGGCGTCGGATGCGTCCAGCCCGACCACGTCGGTGATCTCCTGGCGCACCCGCTCCACGTCAGCACCTGCATCACCGCGAGAAGGTAGGATGCCGGGTGGGGGGATGGGTCGTGGCGCCAAGGCCCAGCGCCAAGGGTCTCCAGAGTGGGGCGAGCACGTCGGTCAAGCTATTCAATCGGCCCGCTTCCTTACATCCTCAGCCTCCCACCTCCTGCGCTCCAACCCCCAA
>NW_011934141.1:12823-36858 GCF_000733215.1 Auxenochlorella protothecoides
ACCCCCCAACACAACACACACGCCTCGCCATCCCCCTTACCGGGCAGGTCTATCTTGTTCAGCACGGGGATGATGGTGAGGTCGGACTCCAGCGCAAGGTAGACGTTGGCCAGGGTCTGGGCCTCCACGCCCTGGCTGGCGTCCACCACCAGGAGGCAGCCCTCGCAGGCGGCTAGCGAGCGCGACACCTCGTACGCAAAGTCGACGTGCCCCGGGGTGTCGATCAGGTTGAGCGCGTACTGCTGGCCGTCGGCCGCACCGCGGTAGCGCATGCGCGCCGCGCACAGCTTGATGGTGATGCCCCGCTCCCGCTCGAGGTCCATGCCGTCCAGGTACTGGGCCTGCATGTCACGCTGGGCCACGCTGTGCGTGGCCAGCAGCAGCTGGTCGGCCAGTGTGGACTTGCCGTGGTCGATATGGGCAATGATGCAGAAGTTGCGGATGTGGGAGGGGGGGACCTGCAGGTGGGGGTGGGGTGGGGGAGATGGGGCCCTGATGGGTGAGCGCGCATGCAGGGCATGAGCATGCATGGGATAGAAGGTGGCCCCCCTTCCCTCCTTGGACTCCTGCCGGCGACGGTGTCGATGCCATCCAACGGCCCCACCTTGGCAACGTTATTGGCATGGGCGAGGTCGTCTTGCACGGACTGGTCCCCAAGCAGGGCGCCGACCGCCACGCGGGGGTGCCGGGGGGCGGATGATCGGTGTGTGGAGGGGGCATGCGGGGAGGCTGGAGCACCCGAGGCCCGATGGCGAGTGATGAGGGGGTGGAGCTCTGGGGGTTGGGCTGAACATGTGAAAGGAACATGGGATTTCCAGCCCCGGCCACGCCATGCCACAGAGCTGGCGCGCATGGTCTGCACCGAGCAAGGCATTCGCCCAGGGGTTTCGCAGCCGGCACGCTTAGCCAGGGGAGGGTGTGGTGATGGAGCAGCGCATCATGAAAACTCAACTTGTTGATGCGTACCAGGGTCGCAACTGTTCATGGGGTGTGATGCAGCAGAACCTCCGTCGGAGGGGCGATCCATAACTGTGTGATACCTGTGTGCGGCGCGTGCTGCGGGGTTAATGATGGGGAAGCTCCTCATGGAGTCCCGCCCAACAACCAAGCATCGTACACAAAAGCCAGGGAATCACAAACAGAGCGGGTCAGTCTCATGGGATCGATCAAGCGGCGAGGGGGGGGACGTAGAAGGACTGCTGCATCCGTCGCAGCCGAGGTGCTGCCCTGCGCCACTGCCGCCCGTTGGCAGTGATGGTGAGCAGGAACACGCGGTTCCCCACCGCAGTCGCCGACACCAGGACGTGGGGCTTGACGTCCCTGCACACATTTGGGGGTGGTTGAGGCCTCAGGGGTCGTCGAGCCGGGAGCAGGTGGGCCTGCACAGCGTGGGAGGGACGCCCACGGCCCGCCTCCTCACCATTGGTAGTAAGGGATGCCGTCCTTGGTTTCGGTCGCCGCCCGGATCACATCCTCCTCGGAGATGGGGCTGCCCGTGATCTCGGGGGCGAAGCCTGCAGGGCGGTGTCGAGGGGGGCAGGATGAGGAGGGCAGCAAGTCTGTGGCGCTGGGCTCTGTCGCAGCCAGGCGCGGCCTCACCTCACGCATCACACCCAGTCAAAGGTGTGGGGAGGCAGGGTGCGCCGGGAGGGAACCAGCGGAGGAAGCGCCGTGCAGGGTTACCAGGCCAGGCACGACTGTCCCCCCACCCTCTGCCCTCCAAGCAGCACCTGTGAGGACCTTCTCGGGGCTCCCGATGTCGCTCAGCGTGACGTTGGCATTGAAGCCCACGTCGAGGAAGCGCAGGATGGGGGCCACCACCACAGACAGCGCCCCCTCATCCGGGCTGGAGTAGCGCATGTCGATCTCGGTGCCCCCAAGGTCGGCGATGGACACGGGCTGCTCCTCCCAGCCCGAGGGGATGACCAGGGAGTAGCGGGGCATCTCGCTCCAGCCCACACCATGGCCGCCTGGTGGGGGGTGGGGAGGGGTCGACGTGGGGGTGCACCATGCACGAGGGCACGGATCATGGCACCCCGTGGTGTGAGCAAGCAGCGCCAAGAGGGTTTCTCGGGACAGGTGAGCCATGCACTCACCGGACTTCCCCTCTGGCCGGGTGTAGTGCAGGAACCCTTCGTCGTCAGGCTCGCCTGCCCCGGGGAGGCGCCCAGCGATAGAGCCCTGGACCGCCCCAGCATCATTCGGGAGGCCCGTGAGCAGGCCTGTCGACAGACCGAGCGAGGTCATGACCCGCCTCCTGTCCATGCGAAGCCCCTCTGACATCGGGGCAGGAGTTGCGGGGCGGTTCCTGTCCAGTGGCCCCGGATGGGCGCAGCAAACATGGAGGGCTCGACGCCACACAACGGCCCGCGATGCCATTGCAGGGGCGCCAGCAGTTCTCATTCTTCCTGAGATCGACAACATGTGAGAGAAGGCGACTGCCTTGGCTCACATGGAAGACATTGTAGTCCGTGACCCATGTGCTAGGGATTCCGGTTTCCACCCCACTTCGGCCTTTCATTACCGCCATCAGAGCCCAAAATCAAGCTTGATCGACCGCCAAAATGGCTGAAACACGGCATAATACATCGCAGCCGGCAAGCAAGTGTGCGTGTTCTATCCACAGGAACGTCCAAGAGGCGCGAATTTTGCCGCTTGCGTTTATTGCCCAGAGATGGTGCCCCCCAAACCCGAAGCCACCGACAGGCTGCTGTGGGATGTCATGCTTGCCTCCTGCTCATGCCTCTCCTCATCTCTTCGGAGTGTTTGCATGACGCACAACCGAGGGGCCTATCACACAGCATAGTAAAGGCTTATACCATCGGATGCAGACGACGCTCAGCAGTTCTCAGCATTCTGAAGGTTCTGCCCAATGGGGAGTGGGGTGATCCTCACACCTCCTCTATGGCACCCCCAAACCAATGAACAGCCATGCCATGCCACCACATTCCACGGTATCGACCTCAGCTTTTCTGGATCTGACGATGTATTAGTCTGCTGACAAGATGTGCTCAGAAGTCACCAGGGGAGATGAGGAGCCCATGGATTGACTGACCAGGACAGGAACCCACAGGGAGCCAAGAGGGCTCAGCAATGGAGAATACTTGGCCCAAGCGCAGCCTTCCACGGAATACTCAGGCACGAGCTGTTGGGGAAGACTCGCGTCTGGTGCCGCAGCCTCGAGCCCAATGCTCCACGTGACCTCCCGCCATTATGCCTCCTGTCGCGCTGCAGAGGCCTTTGCCACCCGGAGCTTATACTCCAGGTACTCGCACTTCTCATACGCATGGCGCTCCTCTTCACACTTCCAGGGCAGGAAGAAGGACGCTCGTCGGCACTTGTTCAGAGGCACCAGCTTGTCCGCACACCGATCCCGAAAGGCCATGTCGATCCTGGCCACCCGCATCTCCTCCTGTCAAGGGTGGTCCACAAGGACAGGATTCTCAGCGTTGCAGGTCAGTACAGCGCCACTCCAACCTTAGGCCATCAACAGCTTCTTGACACTTCCTCACTCACTTCCGTCAGTGGGAAATCAGCTGCCGATGTCATGCCGGGCCTCCCGTTGTCTCGCAAGCCCGAAGGTGGGGGACAACCCGACACGGGTGCCAACACGCGCGGCTCAACCAGGAGCCGTAAGATGTTGCAGAAGATCAGCGCCGCGATTGAACTCGTGGCCTATGGTCGACTATGTGTCTCAATGAGTATTAGGTCTTCCCCTCCAGCGTGCAAGAAGCTTGTCCCACAGGGCTCTGTCTGGCATGCTTTCCACCACCGAGGGACAGCGCTCCATGCCTCGGCAAGTTCTCGCTCGAGGAAGGGAGGCCTGCACGATGACGTGGTGTTGATTGAAACGATTATTGAGTGTAAATAAAGCGGGAGTCCCAAGCGCTGCGTCGAGATAGACCACAGCAGCATTGGTTCGGTGGCAGGCTGAAGTTGGTACCATTCTCGCAGCCTCTTGACATTGCGACCAACCCCAATCCACCACGAGCTGGTCACCGCTGCCATACGGAGTAGGATGAGCTGGCTTGCCCGGTATGCGGCACGCTACATCAATCAGCCGGGTGTGACGGTGCGGCAGTGCCCTCCGTCTCGAGACCTTGCCCCATTGGCTGCTGCAGCCCCTTCCCTGGGATCCTTCCTGGAAAGCATGCGGGCCCTCGTGCCCAGCTTAGCGGACATGGGCCTCCTGGCAGTTCCGAAGCGGAAGGTGCGCTGCCTGGGCCTTGCTTTGCCTGTGATGGAGGAGGCTGCGTGCATGGGCTCACTCAGTGCCTTTGACGGCTGCATGCAAAGGAGTTCCACATCTCCCTGTTGAGGACGCTCAGCTCATGCCGCATTAATTTACCAGTATTTGGCTTGCGTACCTTTATAACAGACCCAGTGATCAAATGCCCCTCCCCCGCCCTTCCCTGACAGGTGAGCCCTCACCGACGAGGCAATCGCAACTCCACCAAGTTCATCCGCTTTGTCCCGGTGGCAGCACAGTGTAGTCGCTGCAAGAGGGTATTCCAGCAGCATCAGCACCCCAGGAAATGCGAGGAGGAGGCCTGTCCTGCATTTGCCCTGCGACAGATGCCCAAGTAGTGCCTTCCAGTGGGGTCACAATGCTGCCAACGAAGCCCTGTGCCAAGCTGTGCTGATGTTTCCGCTTTCAAGCTGAAGATGCATCTATCACTCCCACTCCCCTCCATTGATGGCGAGAAGGACGGTGGCGAGCTCACAGAACCTGGCATGGGGCAAAGGCTCTGATAGTGGGAGGGGAGGGAAACAGCATCATGCTAGATGGACGAGCTCCACATTGGAGGGTGTAACGGCCTGAAACCCTTGAATGAGTATATGTTGGGCATGTGCTCCTCTTTGAAGAGGTTCTGGCCTCCCATCACTTCGCTCAAGCCACGCTCATGCTGCCGGCATGAATCACCACGTGCCCCAGGTCGGGGAATCCCAGACCCTGCCAACGCTGCGGGGGCGTGTTGCAGGGTAGAAGGGGCCAAACGTGCGGAATGGATGCCCTGCAGATCCCGACCGCACTCTTTGTCTGCGCACCGATACTGCAGTCCCACCCGCGCCACCGGGAGTGCCTCGCAATCGGCTGGGACAGCTCGCGCAACTTGAACCGCGTCTGCCAAAGCAAGCCTCATTACTGCTCCTCCGCGGCGTGTTTGGGCACCCCAGCCCTTTAACATGCCATTACACAGGCAGATGCCTCGCATCAGGCTCCTGGAGGGGCGTGCCGTGGCGTTGCTGCTCATCTACCGCTTCCTCGTGACCCCCGGCGTTGTCGCCACAGTGTGTGAGTCCTACACCGACGAGGCCACCTGCAACAACGTCATAACGTCCTCGGGAAGCTGCTTGTGGCAAAACGGGGAATGCACCACGCAGCTGGGCACCCTGCCCCCCGGCATGGTGGCCATCAGCGTGGCGTTGGAGCGGCCCGGCACCCCCTCCTCCACCTCCGCCTCCGGGACCGGCGTGTCATCCCCCCCTCCGCCCAGCCCGAACCCTGCACCCCGCCCTGAGGCAGAAATGCCAGGTCTGGAGCCTGAGTTTGAAGATGAACGTATGTGCGCGGAGTGGGCGCATGCAGAGTGCCGGCATGCCCTGTTTTGGTCAAGGCCACCATAATCCCTCACCGCCCCTCCTCCACTTCCTGCCTGCAGCACCCTTCCCAGGCCGCAGGCTGCTCGAAACGGGTGATTGCATCGATAGCCCCACGCCAGATACCTTCTCCTGCGAACAGCAGCGGGCGTGGGGCAAGTGTGCCGAGCAGTGGATGGTCGTGGTGAGTGCATGATGTGGCCGTTACTCGATGGGGGAGGTGAGGGGAAACCTTGTGAAATGTCTTGAGATCGTGTGTACGAAGCCAGGTGAGCCGACGCACCCATGTCTTGGAGCCTGGTCTGATGCCGCCAGAGGAACTCCCCCAAGTGCGGGCACCCTTGCGGCCAGCAGGCAGGACGGGCCCTGCGTTGCCGAGGCACCGGCCGCCTGCTCCAGTCGTGGCCCATAGAGCAATCCACCACCTTGCCGACTACTCAGCCCCAACCTCCTCAACCTTCCATGCATGAATGCAGGGCGGGTTCTGCCAACTGACATGTGGTGTCTGCATCCCGCAACCCCCCACGGAGGTGTTGCCGCCGCCGGCAGAGGTGCAAGAGCGTGGCGTGTGGGGCCTGGCATCCTAAATCTCGGCCTGTCCGAGCCTGATCAAGTGTATCCCCTGACGCCCCTACCATCTCCACGCAACAACCGCTGCAGGTTGCTAGCGTTTCCCCACAAGCAGAGTTCTGCTCCCAGGCCGTCGACTCCGGTCCATGCAAGGCGGCCATCACTCGGTGGACCTACGACGGCAGCAAGGGCAGCTGCACACCCTTTGTATATGGCGGGTGCAAGGGCAACGCCAACAATTTTGAGACGCTGGAGCAGTGCACGAATGCCTCGGTGGGGGCCTGCGGCGCGAAGAAGTCAAGAAACATCGGGCAGGCCGTGGTGACCCCTCCCAAGCTCTGAAGTCGGACGGGAGGATCTGGCGGGCCCCGCCCGGCCTCTGGCATCTCCCGACCTCGCGCCCTGCTGGACTGAATGTACGCCCTATCGCCACATGCATTCCCGGTCTGCATGTGAAGGAGATCCCTGTTTTCCGACATGTGTGTGCTGCCATCTCATGTGCTGATTGTCATATCGACGGCTTGATTCCAGCTGGAGGTGTGTTGGGGGCGTCCACTCGAGTACTGTGGTGGGACAGCTCAGAGGGATCGCACATCGATCGTCGCACCCAGCATGCATGCAGCGGTGCGGCGACTCGATCAAAATCTGCCATTGCATGTCGCAGGCTGTGATGCTGGGAGGCTCCCTGCATGAGGCGTGCTCCAGTTTCTGTCCGATGCCGTCGAGCTCGGGCGGCATTGACCCGGTCGTCCTAGCGTTGCGCCATGGCCTGTCCCGATGGGCAGACGCCGGACCTGACCCACCCTTAGGAAATGCACCAGAGGGCCAAGTTCAGGTGGGTACTGGGAGTCGGTGCTACGTGCCGCACTGTGAGCTGCAGGCTGTATGCCGTCATGCTGAATGCCCCTATGCCCCGGCCTCCATGCGTCCCTCTTCCTCCTTGTCTGTGCAGGTGGGTGCTCCATTTGCGTCCACCAGTCTGCAGAATCTGAACTCATACCTTGCCTCCAATGGCAGTGACATGGGAGGTGAGTGCGCGGGTGCAGCATCCACTCTGGGTCCCATCACGTGTGGTGGCACCTCAGGCCTTGACTGCCCCTCCATGCCCCCCCCTGCCCCAGAGCCCTCCTCCTCCACACTGTGCATCGAGCACAACAGACGCGGCCGGCGAGTGTACAAGGCATCCTTGCTGGAGAATGCCACGTCCTTCAGCACCATCGAGTTCAAGGCACGCCCGGGGCTCCTGGGCACCAGTCGCCCCTCCGCAGCGTCAGCGGCCCCCAAGCACAGCTCCACCCATGCGCCCCTCGTCTTTCCCAGCGTGACACCCTGCATCCTCCCCCGGCCTCTCAAACTCACCCCTGCCCCCACCCCCCTCCTTCCCTCCCCAGGAGTCCCGGCGCCGGCGCGCAAAGGACATCCTTGCAAACTACCTGCTGCCGCAGGGCTTTCCCGACTCGGTGGACCCGCAGTACGCAAAATACATGAGCTGGCGGGCCGTGCAGTACTTCTTCGGCGGCGCCCTGAGCGTCTACACCACCCGCTCCCTGCTGGGGTCGCTCGGGGTGGCCAACCGCGGCTCGGGCGAGGCGGCCGCCGCCATCAACTGGGTGGTGAAGGACGGCGCGGGCCGGTTCGGGCGCTTCCTCTTTGCCCGCTGGTGAGCGCTTTGGGGACGGGCCGGCCGGCCATGGCACGTGGTGCCAGATGGTTAACCTCGCGGAACCCGGCACCTGGGGGTGGCCTGAGACGGTGCTGCGCCGGTCGGATGCCCACCTGAGCCTTTGGTGACTGGCCCACTGATGACACTCCCCTTTCCCCCATACCCTCCCCTCCTGCACCTCCAGGGGCCGATCGCTGGACGGGGAGCTGAAGCAGTTCAGGCTGCTGGGCGACGTGCTGATGGAGGCGGGCGCTGCCCTGGAGCTGGCCACCGCGCTGGCACCCCGCGCCTTCCTCCCGCTGGCCTGCACCGCCAACCTGGCCAAGAACCTGGCTGCCGTCACTGCCTCCTCCACCCGCGCCCCCATCTACCGCACCTTTGCGCGCGTGAACAACCTGGCCGACGTCACGGCCAAAGGTGTGCGATCCGGGACGGGTCGGGCGGTGGCGGGCTCGGCGGAGGGGGAGGGCAGGGGACGGTCGCCGAAGGGCTGACCGGGGCCAGGGTCCCGGGCGATACCCAATCCGTGCAGGCACGGCGGATGCATGGCGCGCTCGTGCCTTGCCATCTGGCCGCCCTGCCTCTCTGTGCACTCGCCCCCGATCCGCCCCCCCCCCAATCGCGTGCGCTGGCGCAGGAGAGAGCGTGGCCAACCTGGCCGACATCGTGGGCACCGCCTTTGGCATAGCGCTGGCCCGCGCGGCCTGCCCCATCCTCCCCGCTTTCCTCGCGCTGTCGGCGGGGTACCTGTACGCCTCGCGCCGTGAGGTCGACTCGGTGGTGCTGCCCTACCTCAACCGCGCGCGCCTGGCCTACAGCATGCAGCACTTTGCGGCCACGGGTGGGTCTCGCTGTGCGACCCGGCGGGGAGGAGGGGGTTGAGTGCAGGGACATGCGCCCTGCGGGCACCGGCCCGACAATGTGGGGGGTCCGTGTTTCCTTCTGGACCGGTGGAAGGGCCAAACAGGCTGTCGGAAGGGGTCTCTACGCCCCATTTGGGCCCTGCACTCTCCCCGCTGCGCCTCTGTGCCACTGCCAGTCAGCATGGATTTCTGGTCCCTGGGGTCTGAGCCCGACTGTGCTTCCCAGCTTCAGCACCTCACCCCCCTCCAGCTCGTCTCCACGACCCCTCCCCCCCCCTCCTGCCTCCCTCCCCTCTACGTTCACGCAGGCCTGGCGCCCACGCCCGCGGATGCCAACGCGAACGAGGTGCTGCTGCCGCGCCCGGACGCCCCCGCCCGGCGCGTGGTCATCGGCGCCAGCGTGGCGCAGGCCTGCGCGGGCCAGGCCGAGCTGCGCGCCGCGCTGGGCACGCTGCGCTCGCAACGCCACGCGCTGACCTGGCGCCCCGACCACGGCACGGCCTACGTTCTGCTCCGCGACGACGCGGCGCCGCAGGACGCGCTGCGCGGCGCGGTGGAGGGCCACCTCCTCGTGGCCGTGCTGGCCGGGGCGGGGTTCGGGGCGGGCGGCGGCGCGGGGGCCGAGGCGGGCGGCGGCTCGGGGGCCAGGCCCATCCGCGATGCCAGCTCGGGGTCGCACCTGCCAGCCGCCGTACCCCGGCCCCAGCGCCGGGCCTGGTGGGCGCGGCGGCTGGGCGCAGGGGCCGGCGGCGGCGCGCTGCCCGGCTTCCGCATGCGCCTGGCCGCGGAGCTCCCCCCCGGGCTGGCCGGCGCGGCGCGGACGGAGGCGGCGCGGCCGCTGGTGGCGGTGGAGGCCGGCGGCCTGTTTGCGGCCTTTGCGGCCTCCGCGCAGGCGGCCGGCTGGGACCTGCACCACAGCACGCTCAACTCCCTCGACAACAGGGTGCAGATGACGACGCATGTGCGCCCACTCTGACCGAGCACAGTGCCCGGAGCGTGTTACAAGGGGGGCGGTGCCGCTGGCAAGGGCAGGGCGGATATGGGAGGGGAGGCTGACACGCACCGACCGGCATGGGGCTGGGCGGACAGGGTGGAGCTAGCCGTGGTGTTCCCCTGGCCGTGCTGCTCCCATCCCCCCGGGGAGAAGAGGGATGAGGGGGCAGCACCAGGCACAGGTGCGCATGATACGAAAGCTGCACAGACGGCAGCCCTCTCCCGGCCTCTGCATGCTCCTGCCTGCGCCAGCCATCCAAGGGGCAGTCACGTCCGCCCCTGGCTCACGAGTATCGCCAGCCTCATTGAGTGCCTGCCGGGGATGCATCCCCCATGCCCTCCACGCCATCCACGTCCAGGATGCGCAGCATGGTCAGGGGCTGCGGGGCGGGTTGGCAGAGGCGTGAGTGCCGGTGGCTGGTCGGCCAAGCCAGAGCCATGCGGGCGAGCCTGGCGAGGCCCGAGCTCCACAAACATGCCTGCCGGGATGGAGCCCAACCCCCACCCCGGTCCCAAGCCCCGACACCACACCTGGCGGTGACCCTTGGTTCGCCGCGAGTTCTTCCGTCGCCGCTTGTGGAAGATGAGCACCTTGCCATCCAGGAATTGCTCCTGCACGAGTTGGTTGCAGGGGCGGCGGTCGAGACCACGGCATGGCCTGGGCTCGAACGGAGGCAGACGAGGTGAACAGGCTCTCACGATCCGCGCTTCACCTCCACTGCCGCGGTGACGGTGATGCTCGGCACCACCGGCCGGCCGATGATGGTGGCGTCTGCCGTGCCTGCCAGCAGCACCCGGTCCAGGGTGATGCGGTCGTTCACGTCCACGCCAGGAATACGCTCGGTGACGATGGTGTCGTTGGGGGTGACCTTGTACTGTGTGCCGGCCAGCTCCACGACAGCGAACACCGGGCGGGGGGGGACGGTGTATGCCTCCTGCACCCGCTCCCTGAGCAGGGTGTAGGCGCTGGGCACGGCCTCAGCAGCGGGGGTGATGACGGTGTTCAGGGCGGTGTGGACAGACATCCCGGCGACGCCTCTGCTGAGGCTACTGCGTGACGCTACGAGCTGTGTGAACAGGGCCGTGGCGCGCCGCGCCGACATGGTGCGGCGCAGCTGCTGCAGCAGGTGCCTGGGCCCCTGGCGGTGGGACGGTGAACAGGGTGAAAGTACAACCAGGTCTGTTTACGGGCCCCCGGGGCGGCCGGTAGCGATAGTTTCAGCCTGGATGTACCTGTGTCGTTCGAGAAGTCAAAGCGGTCGGATGCACGATGTCTGGATGGGCGGGTGGTGTGTCGCGTCAGTGGCAGCAAGTTTCACCATTTGGCGCGAAATGGGCCTCACTCATGAATTTTACAGAGCACTCGCTCGTCTCCCTCGACACCTCCATGCGCGCAAAGAATGGTGAACAACTGATCTGTACATCAATCTCAGCACGGTGAATGTGGATGGAGCAAGGATCTATGCCACTGCCCCCCCACCACCCGGCAGCCGTATTATCAGGTTAGCGTACGCGGAAGCGCCAAGGTCTCTCGCGCATGGTCCATAGGTCCTCGTCATAGGCATATAATAATCCAGTACTGCATGGATCGAGTAAGATGACGGCCCAAGGCCGCCGCTGGTAGGGACCCGGCTCCGACATCTGGAGCTGGACGTCGCTGCGTGGAGGCCTGCCCCCTCCCCCCCTCACCCGCCATGCTGCCCCTCACCTCCAGTGGCCCCTCACGCCGCGGCAGCCTGCTGCACCTGACCAACAGTCCTGGCGGGACCCCCTCCCTGGGCCTGCAACCGATCCGCGACCCCAGCAACCTCCGCTTCCTGGCCGGGCTCCTGGCGGTCACGACCTGCCTCCTGTTCCTGGGCCTGCACCCCGACACCTACCCCCTGAGCGGCGCCTTCCCGCGCCGGCGCGGCCTGTCGGGCCTGGTGGCGGACAGTAGGCTGCTGGCTCGCCATGCGGAGGCGGCTGCGGGGGCCGACCAGGGCCCCACACCACGGCCCCTCCCCGCCTCGCCCGCGCCCACGCCCCCCGCCCTCCCCGCCGGCCTGCCCGAGGACTTTGATGCCGAGGCGTACCGCGCCTACCACCCCCACCTGGACCTGCCCAGCGCCCGCGCCGCCGCCGAGCACTACCTGGCGCACGGGCGGGAGGAGGGCCTGGTCGCGCACCGCCTGCGTGTCCTCCTGCGCTACACGGCCTGCACGGGGCTGATCAACCAGCACTACTCCCACATCGCCGCCTTCTCCCTGGCCTCCGTGCTGGGCGCGGAGGTGGTGCTGCCCCCCGCCGTCTGCCGCGACTCCTTCGCACACTACTTCTCTGTGTTCAAGGAGAAGAACGAGGTGCAGTGGGCACCCGTCCCCCTGGATTCCCTCCTGGACGTCCCTGCCCTCATCGCCTGGTGGAAGGCCAGGGGTATCCACGTGCACGAAACGCCGGCGCTGACGCCCTTCCCCGACCTCACCCAGCCCGGCGTCGCCTTTCCCCTCTACGCCCAGCCCGGCGTGGACCCAGACCTGGTGGTCAGGTGGGTGAACTTGCCTATGTCATGTATGGACTCTTCCTCAGGACAGGGACGGGGGGGATCGTCTCGGCTGTGAGGTGTGGCGAGGAGGATGGGGTCACACTGGACGGGAGCGGCATCGCCGTGGTCTGTGGGGAGGTTCTTTCGGTCGGTGGCAGTGGCGCCAGCTGCGGACTCGGCGCCTTGGCGCCTGTGGCGCTCGAGGCTCTTGCCGACACGATGGCCCCCGGCTGGGCGCCGACACGCCACAGGTACACATGTCTGCACACACGGTCGCTCCACCCTTTGTTTGACCTAGGGTGGAGGGCGTGTACCTGAAGAACATGGAGCTGGGGGAGCTGGTGGACCTGGCGCGGGAGGCGGTGGTGGGCAGGGCGCGGGAGCGCCTGCTGGCGGCGCGCGGCTCCTCAGGCCCGCCCTCGGCCGCGGTGCCCTATGTGGTGCTGGACCTGCCCTGCTCCTTCTTCATGCTGCGCACGCTGAGCGACCTGGGCCTGGTGTCCGGCGTGGCGCGCAGCCTGGCCTTCGCCCCAGCCCTGCACGCGCTGGCGGACCGCGTGGTGGACGAGATGACGCGCGGCGGCGTGCTGCCCTTCAACGGCGTGCACCTGCGCATCGAGAAAGACGCCCGCGACTGGGCCATGATCATGGGAGGGGAGCAGGTGGGTGATCTGGGGGCCTTGGGGGGGTGGGGGAGATGATGCGGAGGGCCAGCTGGGCGGAGATGTGAGGGGAGGGTGGGTGATCTGGGGGCCTTGGGGGGGTGGGGGAGATGATGCGGAGGGCCAGCTGGGCGGAGATGTGAGGGGAGGGTGGATGACTGGGACGGATGTGGAGTGTCTCGGTGGTCCCGCCTGGTGGTCGGTGCTTCGGCTGTCAGGCTTGTGCGTGGACGAGCCCACCACGTGCACGGAGCGGCGCACGACATCGACGCATGCATGCCCCAACCCAGGAGCCATGGCCCAGCCGCCCCACTGCCAGCGCCCCACCCAACCCCCCACACCCGCCACGCTCCCGGTCCGTCGACCCTTGCAGGTGGTGTGGCAGAGCTACGTGAAGACGATGCGCGGCGTGGGCCAGAACGAGAGCGTGCCGCTGTATGCCGCCAGCGGCATGCTGACCTACGGCGCCTCCACCGACATGCTGCGCACCGTGGCCTTCCTCAAGCACATGCGCGTCTGCTCCGAGATCCATCACAAGGAGATGTACATCCCCAAGGCCGAGCTGGAGCGTGAGTCCTGGCGTGGGGGGTGAAGGGGTTGTCATTCGTCCTTTCTTGGCGTCTGCGGAGGGGGAAGGGGAAGAGTGTGAGAGGGGGGATGCATGCGAGGGGAGGATGTGATGGGGGCCGGAGTGCCGCCACAGCAGGCTGGCTGTGGAGGGCAAGCGCTGTCCTAACCGCGCGCTGGCGCGGTGCGGGGCCAGGTACACTTGGAGGGGGCGCCGTACGGCGGCGATGGCGGCCAGCCTGGCCTGCATCGTGTGCGGGGGAGCCCCCTCCGCTCCCCCTCTCACGCCCCTTGCCTCCATCCCCTCTTGCACCCCCCCCCCTTTCCAACAACAGTGCTGAACAGCGAGCAGGAGGCGCTCCTGGACTTCATCGTCCTGTCCAAAAGCCGCCTGTTTGTGGGCTTTGGCTCCTCCACCTTCTCTTTTTACCTGCGAGAGTACCGCTCGCTCCAGGTGGGCACGCCTGGCTCGGAGGGCGGCTGCAGGGCGGGAGGGCGAGCGCCTGTGTCAGGCCACGCCGGTGCATACACTCGGGGGTTGAGCAGCAAGCCCTCGGCATGCTGCACCCGCTGAGCACTGGGCTTCCAGGCCCTTGAGTCTCCTCCCCCATTCCCACCCACCATGCACAGAACATGTCACGCTCGACCTCGTCCCTGGTGGATGCCTCCATCATCGGCACCGATGCGCTCTTCGCCTCGGCTGGCACCGTGGTCTGAGGCCGGCGCGCCCAGATCCCCGACGTCGTGAGCGCATGAGAGCCCGAGCCTCGCCCCCCGCCCCCCCCCCTCCCCCTTCGTATTATACCTGTCCTCTGTGCTCTACGCAGCGTGAGCCCGGCACTGCACGTTTTCTTGCCCATGAGTGGACGACGCTCTACACCTGGAGGCGAGAGACTTGCGTCCTCCACTTCCCAGGATTGCGCCTCCTCGAGTGCCTTTGGCAAACACATGGATCCTTCTCTTCCTCCCGTCTTTCAGTGCTCCCCGTCCCTCCCCTTCTTCCCCTTGCCCCTGTAGCGGAATCTGCACCCCCCTGCTTGTAAAACGCTGGCATGGCAAGCAGCACCCTCACGGTGGCATCTGTGAATGCACATGGATTAAAAGGAGCGGGATCACGGGCGAGTCCGCCGCGTCCAGCCGGCAGTCGCCATCTACGGGCCCTGGCCGGCGGCCCTCTGCTGCGCCTGCCAGGCCTCAATGGCCGCCTGGGCGGCGGCGCGCTTGGCGGCCCGCCTCTCCGCCTCGGCACCCCCGCCTGCGGGTGCAGGAGCGGCTGCCGCCGCCTGCGCCTGCGCCGGCGCGGGCGCCGCCCCTGGCGCAAACCCCCAGGTGGGGAAGGCCAGCGGCGCCACGATGGCCGGGACGCCGCCCACGACGACCCTGAGGCCCAGCGGCCCACCCGCGTCCGTCCCCGCCCCGACGCCCTGCTCCAGCGCCGCGGCCTGGGCGGCGCGGGTTCGCAGGAAGGCCAACGCCAGGTGCCGCCCCGCCGGCGTGGTGCCCGCGCTGGTGACGGTGCCCAGCCGCGCGGGCGGAGCGGGGGTGTCGGATGACGTGATCGAGGCGGCAGGCGACGTCATCGGGGCGGCGGTGGATTGTGAGACGGCGTCGGCTGACGCCCCTGCGCCACCAAGGGAAGCCGTCTCGCCGCCCGCCGCCGCCACCACCACGGCGTCCCCCGCGCGCACAGGCCCGCGCGCCTCCAGCCCCACCAGCCGCTGCTTGACCAGGCCCTTGCTGTGCACCTTACTCAGCGTCTCCTGGCCCATGTAGCAGCCCTTGCCCAGACTGACGGCGTGGTACAGCCCCGCCTCCAGCGCGTTAGCCTCCGGGGTCAGCTCCGCGCCGGGGAGGGGCCGACCTGCCACGAGCAGCGCGGCGCGCAGCAGGCCCTCGCCCGCGGGCAGGCAGCGCTGTTGGTGGGTGGGTGGACGTTAAAGGGGATGGGTCTGGGCGTGTCGCACTCCTTCCGCACGGCTGCCGTGGATCCCAGGGTTTGGCAGGGGGCGACGATCCAGCCCGGGAGGGTCCCCACCGCTGGCAACCAGATGAAGTCCTGACCCAAAGTCCCTTCAGTCCATGCCCTGCCTCAGACCAGCAGCCCCCGCTCACCTGGTCGCCGCTGAGCAGGGCCATGGCGTCGCCGAGGGGGCCGACGCAGACCAGCGTGACGACGGGCGTGGCCCTGCCCAGAAGGGGGTCCCGCACGACACGCACGCTGCGGTCCCCCGCCCAGCGCGACGCGTGGCTGGACCCGGGCTCAAAATCAGGGCCGGTCACGAGGCCCTGGGATCGCGCAATCCCCAGGGCCCCGGGCCCCAGCAGGCTCAGCATGGAGGTGGCCGACGTGACGTCCTCCACGCTGACCTGGCACGGGGCCAGGCGCCGGGGTCAAGGGCCGGCCCATGCCAGGGCCACACCAGAATGAAATTACTGCAGGCCTGCACAGCATCCCCCCCATGACATCCCCCAACCGCCACGTCCAGGCATGCCTTGTCTGAGGGGAAGATGTGGCGGTCCAGGCGGTCATACACCGGGCCCTGCATGCCGGGGGATAGCAGGAGGAGCACGCTCTCCTCACTCTCCACCACGACCAGGGCCAGGTCCACGGTGCGCCCAGTCGCCGTCACAAACACCTGGGGGGATGTGAGAAAGAAGGTGGGGCTGGATGGGAAGGTAGGGACGCAAGCGCCGCATTTCCATGTACACGCGCTGTGTTCCTGTTTGAGGTGCCTCCTCATAAAACGCTGCCTCCATCTTCAAGCGCCATGCATCCATTGAATTCCCCAACATGCAAACACCGCACCGTTTCGCAGCACTGGCCAGGTCTCAGGTTGATCACATCCGCAGTGGACTGACCCTGTAGAAGGGGCAAGGCTCCTGGCCCCACCAGCCGCAGCCTGCCCCACTGGGACCTGTCCACCACCACACACTGGGAGTCAGCTTCACTACACCCGCTCAAGGCATCCCATGCCTGCTGGTCATTGCTGGTTACCTTGAGTCCCTGGGAGCACCATACGGATAGGACATGAAAATTTTACGACTGCATTTGGGAGATTATTCCCACCATCTCGCTTACATTTGGCCATAAATGCCTGTGCACATGTCCCCCAAAACTATTCTGCATCATGGCTGTTGCCAACATACCTCATGCCCAGGTAATTGGCTTGATGACGCTTGATGGTCGGGGCTGCTTAGGCAAGCACCAACATGACGGAGGCCTTTCTCATGATATTGCAGAGGTAGTAGCTTGAACGGAATACCATTATAATAGCGTGATCGACGGTGTTGGACCAACGAAGGACGAGCCAGAGAGGAGCTTATAATTGGCAACAAGCTGCGATTCGTGCAACCTGGACTGCAAGACATTCTACAGTCTCAGACACAACAGCAAGCGATCCCTCGATCCTAATTGAATGCTGATTTTGGTATTCGATTTTTTGTTTAAAGCGGATGGTGCATGTGAGCCTGTGCATCCACCGCATGATGCGCGCACGTGGGCCGGATTGAGATCACCATGACCCGTCAGCACAAGTTGGGTCATGTCCTGCAATGGAGGCCCATGGGGCGCAACAGGTATGCCCATCCGTGCGGGTCGTCAATACATTTGGTATAGGTTAGCCTGTTTCTCGACATCAGGGACGATGCTGGGCGGGATGACGAGCAATCGCACCTTATCGGGACAGCCCCTCCATGCACCCACCAGGACCCGCAGGGCGGCGCTGGCGCGGCGCGCGGCGCCCAGGGCCGAGCATGTCCTGATCTCCAACACCAAGAGCGGGGGCCATGCCTTCCTGGGCCTGCACCTGGCTCAAAGGCTCCTGGAACAGGGGCATGAGGTCACCATTCTGAATGCTGGATCCAAGGTGCCGAGGCACGTGGTGGTGGAGATGCGGGTGTGCTGATGGCTCTAGCGGCTTCATACGTGGACCACATCTTCCAGGCGGATCGAGACCAGTAATTCACACCCTTGCGCCACACCTGCAGGAGAAGCTGGAGAAGAACGGTCCGTTTGCAGAGTATGCCAATGTCAAGGGGCTGGAGGTGGTGTGGGGGGATGCGACCGACAGCAGTTTCCTGGAGTCCCTCAAGCCCTATGATGTCGTCGTCGAGAATAACGGGAAGGACCTGGATACCTGCAAGCCCTTGATCGACGCCTTCAAGGTGATGCGGCATGGGATTTGGCTGGCGGTGCGGGGTCTTCCTGATTCTCTGGGCAAGGTTGTGGTTACCATGCCTGACGCACCTCCTCCAATGCCATGCCGGGACATGGCAGGGCTCCCCCTGCATGCATCGATGAGTCCATGACGCCCGCAACTTGGACGCTGCAGGGGCGCAAGGGCACCCAGTACATCTTCATCGCCTCTGCCGGGGCATACAAGCCCGACCCCAACCAGCCCCCGCTTGTGGAGGGGGACCCCCGCAAGGAGTCTGCTGGTGGGCCCGGGTGGAAGGGGGGGGGGGGTATTACTTTACACTGGGAGCCTCCCTTTGACCTGGGACTCCATCTCCGGCCCTGCTCTCTATCCCTCTGTCAGGGCATGTGGCCGTGGAGAAGTACATCGAGCAGGAGCATCTGCCTTACACCGTGTTCCAGCCGCTGTACATCTATGGGCCGCACACCGCCAAGGACTGCGAGCAGTGGTTCCTGGACCGCATCCTTCGGTGGGGGAGGGAGGGGAGGGAGGGTGCGCGGATTGCGGCCCCGAGTGCACGGCCAACCCCCTCCAGCCCACGCCCTGGCGTTCATGGCACCCCCCTCCCACATGCGCTCCGCCTCCCAGGGACGAGCCGGTGCCCGTCCCCGGTAACGGGCTGGGCCTGGTCACGCTGAGTCACGTCGCCGACGTGGCGGCCATGGTGGCCGCGGCGGTGCCGGGCAAGCCGGCCGCCCTGGGCCAGCACTTCAACGTGTGCTCCGACCGCGCGGTGACCCATGCAGGTGAGTGGGGCGAGGGGGGCGCGGCAGCGACGGGGGGCTTGGAGGTGGCCCTGGCGCTGTGGCGTGGACTCAAGGGGTGCTGTCTAGTCCCCAGCCAAGGTGGTCTGCATGCCCGGTCCTGCAGGCATCGTGCACATCCTGGCAGAGGCGGCGGGACGGGAGGCACGCCTCGCGCCCTTTGACGCCGAGGAGACCGGGAAGCTGAAGGCCACGGGGTTTCCCTTCAGGTGAGGGATGCCGGGAATGGTGTGGAGAGCCGCATGACTGAGGGTAAGCAGGTCCCCTGCCTCTGCTGGGCAGTGCTGCCGCTGCAATGTGTCTCATGCGGTGGGGTTTGA
This sequence comes from Auxenochlorella protothecoides, assembly GCF_000733215.1. Lineage (NCBI taxonomy): Eukaryota > Viridiplantae > Chlorophyta > Trebouxiophyceae > Chlorellales > Chlorellaceae > Auxenochlorella > Auxenochlorella protothecoides. The sequence goes on from NW_011934141.1 coordinate 31,547, forward strand.
GGCCTCTCTCGAACATCTGCAAAATCACAGATGCTCGATCCCAAGCAGCATCGTTGCGCTTGTTGCCGAAATCAATGGCTCACTCTCCGGTGCAGGCCTGGGCACTTCTTTGCCTCGTCGGACAAGGCCAAGCGTGAGCTGGGCTGGAAGCCAGAGCACACGTTCACCCAGGATGCAGCCGAGGTGAGGACGAGCGAGTGCCTGCGCCAGGGTGCAGCAGGCAGCAGTGCGTGGAAGGTACCCCTGTGCGGCTTTCAGCTCTTGTGCAGGCACTCAGTGCCGGGTTGCTCCGCACACGCAGCTGGTGGAGGCCTACAAGGCCTCTGGACGGCTGGACCAGGAGATGGATTTCAGCGGAGGCTCGGTGTGACGGAGGCCCGCAGGCTGAGAAGCATGCATGGCACACTGGATCAGGACCATAATTCAGGCTTGCATGCATGCTGAGGGATCTCCTGGAATGCCGATATGTAATAAAGCAGAAGCCACGGACGTGGGTGTTGGGCAAACCCCCCGTTTTGGCGCCAGCCGCGAGGCGAACGGATAACCCACGAAAGGCACCCGCAGTTCCCATCTCGCCGGCACCCTCCGAGCGAACTCCGTGGCAACCAAACATTTGACTGGATCATTCCCGTTGGTGCTTCGGGAGAGCGAGTGGTTAACAGGCATCGACTCCGCCTGCTGCCACTGGGGTCGCCATGGTCATGCTTGCACCTGTGCAGGCATCCCTCAGCAGCCTGAGCCTGCATGGGGCCGGCGCGGCGCTGAGGCCCTTCACGACGTCTTCATCCATGCGTCAGAGGAAATGCACGATCAGCTGCCGCAGCATGGAGGCCGGTAAGGACTGTGGGTAGGCCTTTGCGAGGCGGACAGACGACGCACGGTGGCCCATCCTGTCCCACCCATGTTGCCACCTCCACAGCCAAACATCCACCCTTGCGCCAGGTGTGGGAATCTTCGGCACCAAGGCTGGCATGACGTCCATCTACAAGGATGGCAACATGCTCCCCGTGACGGTGGTGGCCCTCGAGCCCGGCAACATCGTGACCCAGCTCAAGTCGGAGGGCCGGGAGGGGTACAACTCCGTGCAGGTGGGGTACCGCGTCGTCCCCGACCGTAAGATCACCAAGCCAGAGCGCAACCACCTGGCCAAGGCGGGCGCGCCGCCCATGAAGTTCCTGAGGGAGTTCAAGGTGAGAGAACTGGGGGAGGTGGTGCCAGCCCCCAAGGGGTACTCTACTTGTGCACACCGCACCTGGCCCAGTTACTTCGACTCCTTGAAGCCATGCATCCCACCCTCTCTTCCCCCACAGGTAAAGGACACCCAAGGACTTGAGCCTGGTCAGGCCTTGAACATTGCCTCGATGTTTAAGGAGGGCGACTTTGTGGACGTTGCCGGCACGAGCATCGGCAAGGGATTCCAGGGTGAGGATCGCGTCTTGTTGAGCCGTGCGCGCATGGGAGCTGCAACTCAAGATGTGGGAGGAGAGGGCCTCTCTATGAGTTGGGCTACGGCCTCACGCAGGTGCTTCAACCCCCCCCCCCCCCCCCTCCCTTAAAGGCTGCATCAAGAAGTACAACTTCCACCGGGGAGCGATGACGCACGGGTCCAAGTCCAAGCGCGAGCATGGCAGCATCGGTCCCGGCACGACCCCGGGTCGCGTCTTCAAGGGCGTGAAGATGCCGGGACAGATGGGGAACGAGCGTGTCAAGATCCGCAAAGTGGAGGTGAGGCGGGAGTGTGTTGGGGCGCCAGTGTCTGCAGACGCCCTGCCCTGTGAAGAGCAGCGCTTGCACCTCGTCTGGAATGCCTTGCCCCAGAGCAGAGAGACACCCTTACCTCCCCCCCCAAACAACCTCAGGTGCTTCTGGTGGATGAGGAGAACGGTGCGCTGGTGCTCAAGGGAGGACTACCGGGCAAGGCTGGCAACGTGCTGGAGATCTGTCCGGCCAAAATCGTTGGTGTGAATGTCTGATGTAAGTCGGTTACAGGAAAGGAATGCTGAAGTCCGAGGTGGGAGCAGGTGCGCGCGTACGGACACATTCGGTCCGAAATACAGCTTCCGAGGGCGCCGCAGATGCCGGGAAGATTCGATCAGATCGGGGCGAGCGGTGTGACCGGATGTGTCACCTTTGAGTTGTTTCATTCCCTATCCTGGAGTTGAGAGTCATACTGGTGATTCGCAGAGGATGCGGCGATGGCTCACCTAGGTAGCGCGACCCCTATTCGACGAGTGGGGCAGTTGCTGACGCAAAGCATGAAAACGCCAGGGGAGTCGTCGTGTACGGACCTGAAAGTGCAAAATCCAAATTATACGAGGCTGAGTGGATGGTGGCGTCCCAATGAAGGCACTCTTCCAGCTCGGAAGGTGCCTGAGCTGGTTGTGAGTTGGGGAGGGACAGGGTCGCGGTGCGAGCACCCGTACTATTCCAAGCCTTCCTGGCATTAGCCTTTCAGAATGAACAAGAGTATGACAGCACGCCTTTAATGCTCAATCGCGACGATATTGAGTTGCATAGAGCAATCATGCATGATTCTTGCCACGTCGGCTGGGGGGGGGGAGGGTAGGTCCAGGAAACGGACTCTCTTGAAAACGACCCCGCCTCCAGGGACAACACACCTCGATCGCATAACACAACAAGCGCCTCTGTCGACGTCTAGGTCCTCTTGCACTTGCATATTCGCTATACTATTCATTGCAGAGCTCCTCACGCTTGGAAATAGGGAAGCCAACATCAGCGCACAGACCTTTCGCACGGGCCGTGCGGCCCTCTTCGAGCTCCCCGGGCCATCCATGGATGGTCGAAACCCTGGTGCCTGAATCGATCTAGAGTCCGGGCTCCGGTAGAGACGTCCCCGTCCGTGCTGGTGGCCCGCGGGCGATACGGATCAGGAGGACAGGTTTAGGTGCCTAGGGCGTGCAGGCACAGACTGAGAGGCATCGATGGTGGGTAGGCGGTGCTCCTGCAATGCTCGAGTTGCTGCACATGTGCAGTATTTGCGGTTTATAGCTATTCTGGATTGCCGGGAGAGCAAATGCCGGGATTCTGCGACGCTGCGCGCCCGAGCCCGCCAGGCAAGGTCCAAACTCAAACACATCAATTCCCCCGCCATCTCGCAGCAAATCGACACCGCTGCTCATCAGAAGGCATCATGTCAGATCAAGAGTCTGGAGGCAAGTGCAGGGTGCGTGCCGAGGGAGTGTGCTCGGCGATCCGAGGCCGGGCTTTGCAGTCGAGCGACCGAATCATCTCCACACACACCCCAGGTGCCATTCTCTGAGTCTTGGAACAGCCTGCATCAGAGTGAGACCGCGTCCGGCAGCCTGGGCCCCCTCCTAGCGAGCAGCGATGGCAGCAGCCTAACCATCGCGGCTTGGGGGGGCCTCGGTGTGGACGGACATCCGGGTGCTGGTACATCGTGGCGGGACAGCTCCATTTCACCCATGTCTCGACCCCCACTTGGCCTGGAACAGCACCCCGCACCCTCCATCGACCAGGACATCATCGGCATGCTCAGGTGTGGTGGCCATGCTGTACAGTGCTTCGTCTGCAAGGTCCTTGAGAGTCACCAGCAACAGGGTGCCCCCCCCCCACAAAACAAACATGCCACCCGCTCCTCACTACCTCCCCCTGAGCATCCTCAACCCGTGCCCGCCCCGCTCAACCCCCACTCTGCACCCCGGGCATGTGTTCGCAGCGTGGCGTACCAGCAGGAGGCGGAGCTGCGCCCCGACGCCGAGTACCTGCACCGCCACTCCCCGACCTCGGCACGGCACGGCCCGCGCCTGTCCGCCGGCATGCGCCGCATGGGCCTGGGCTGGATGGTGGAGGTGGCGCTGGACCAGGGCCTGACCCAGGAGGCGCTGTCGCTGGCAGTCAGTCTGTTGGACCGCTACATGAGCGCGGCCCAGGTGAGGGTGCCGGCAAGAGAGGCAGCCGTCGTGAGCATGGTCCGTACCCTGCCAGCCTGATGCCCTCGGGGGCAAGGCTCACGGTGAATGTGGATCATCCTAGAACTGACCCCACACCCGCTCTACCACACCCCCCCCCCACACACACACACCAGACCTTCCCCGTCGCAAAGTTTCAGCTGGTGTGCACAGCCTGCCTCCTCATCGCGGCCAAGCACGAAGAGGTGGGGCCCCTGCTTGTGGGGTGCAGCAATGGTGGCGGGCGGTGGACCCCTGCATGGGCACATGCCCTTCACCTCTGGGCGGGATCCCTCAGGGCACGAGACGCTCGGGTGACCGCCGCGGTCTGGGATGTGTCGATGCCGCCCAGGATGCCCCTCCGAGCTGCTCCCCCCCGCCCGCCTGAAACGCAGGAGGTGCACCCCGCAGTGAGCGAGCTGACGGGCCTGAGCGACGGCTCCTTCTCCGAGGCCGATCTGCGCTGCGCGGAGCTGGCGGTGCTGCAGACGCTGTCCTACCGCGTCAACTGCCCGACCCTCTACACCTTCCTCCTGCTGCTGAACCGCGCTTTAGGCCTCAACCCCCGCTCCAGCGCGCTGGCCTGCTACCTGACGGTGTGCTGGCGCGGACGTTGTGCAGTATGATTTGGGTTGCAGTGTGTGGGGGCTGGGTGGTTGGCCTTGAGGAGAGTGTGAGGGATTGGGCGGTTCCCTGTGACGAAGCTGCTGGCTGTGATGGTGGGTTGGGTGAGCCCCTGGGTACTGGACATCTCTGATTCCTCCTCCTTCCCACCCACCTGATGTCTGCTGGGCCTCTGACCCCACTTCCTCCCCCCCTCTCTGCCGCAGGAGCTGTCCATGCTGGAGTACGGCATGCTCGCCTTTGCGCCCTCGCACGTGGCCTGCTCCGCCGTGGCCCTGGCCAACCTCTACTTCAATGAGCCCCTGCCCATGAGGTAAGCCAGCTGGTGGTCATTCCAAGAAAGGAGGGATGGTGAAGGGGCTGGGCGCCAGGGAGCGCATGCGCGCCGCGCTCTGCGTGACCCCTCCCCGCCAGATGGTGTTCGTGGTCACGACTCCCCCCTCCCCAACCCTCCCCAATCCCCTTCGTTTGATCCCCTACCCCCGCCCAAAATCTATACTCCCTGTTGCAGTGCGATGCTGGCCACCATGCCCTACACCCCTGCCTCACTGCTGCCCGGCATGCAAGCCCTGCTGCACCTGCATCAGGCGGCCCACGGCGCGCCCGCCGGCACCGAGGCGGCGGTGGTGCGCGACAAGTTCCGCGCCTACGAGTGGCAGGGCGCGGGCACCGTGCACCCTTTCCAGAGCCTGCCCGGCAGCCTGACCGCGGGGCCCTGGGCGCTGATGGGTGCGGGGCCGCCGGGCAAGTCCTAACGCG
>NW_011934141.1:37194-54903 GCF_000733215.1 Auxenochlorella protothecoides
GAGAGTGCACCCCCAGCGCGCTCACGTCCACGACGGCGTGTGGGCCGTATGCGAGGCAGACGGGGCCGGCGGCGCAGGCCAGCGCGGTCCACAGCGCATGCAGGGGGAGGGGAGACAGCACCACAAAGCTGCGCTGCTCCGCACCGCGGCGCAGCGCTTCGTCCTGGCGCTGGCGGCAGAAGACGAAGCCGTACAGCGAGCTTCCCCGGCGCGGCAGGCGGAAGAAGAAGCTTGAGTCGCGGATGGAGGCGGGCGCCAGCTGCTTCTGGGCGGTGGAGTCCTGCGGGTGAGGCGGGTGGCGTGGGCAACTCGAGGCTGTTGAGGGATGGGGTGAAGCCGACATGGCTCTGGGCACACCAGGCCTGTGCATCCATTGTAAAGTGCCCAGGACATCAGCAATGCATGTCCCTCCTCGTCCCCAGGTCTCACTGGGAATGCATGGTAGGCGACCCGCTGCTGATCGCCCTCACTCAGAGACGCAGGGGGGTGCAGACTCTCGATCTTCTGTCCCTGATCCAGATCGAAAATCACGGTGCACACCGCTGTGATCAGTTGCTGGGACCCCATTCCAGCAACCACCCAGTCAGCCCTTGGGGCCTGATGACTCACAAGGGGGGGGGGGGGGGGGGGGTGGCCCCCCCCCCCCCCCCGGTTTCCCCCCGCCCCCCCCCCCCCCTTCGCCGCAGACACGGAGCGACGCCCGGTCTCTGCCCCCCGCTCACACCGCACTGCATCGCCAGACCCTCCTCCCCGCACACACGGGAACCCCTCATCCTCCTCGCCCCTGTTCCCACACTTTGTTTTCCACGGCGCCCTCGGTCCGGCCCCTGGCTCGCCACGCAGTACGCGTCTTCCGGCTCTACCTCCCTTCCTGGCTCCCAACCCTGCACACCTGACGCGTGATCTTGCCCCGCCCCCCGCCCAGAGTGAGGGCAGGGGGTGGGGCACCCCCGACGGCCCCTGCGCGAGTGGGCGCAGGTCCCCTCAGCACCGCCACACCCCTCCAAACCAGACCGAGCCCTGCAGCTGGTTTTCCAGGCACCCGCGCGGCACCCGCTGCGCCGGGCGCAGCTGCCGCTCCGCCCCGCGCAAGAGGCGCACGGCAGCCCCCCCTTCGGCTCTGGGCCAGGAACCTCACGGGTCGGCGCCGGGCCCGGGCCCCCCTGTTCCCCTCGACAGCTGTCTTCCGGCGCACGAGCGGACTTCAACACCCCACCCCCCACCCCCCACCCGTGCTTGACCACGGCTGTGCGGCGCCGGCACGATGCACGCCGGCCGCCCATTGACCCGGGGACCGAGACTGGCCAGGCCCGATCACCCTGCCCCAAGCCGAGGGGGGCTCTGCCTGATGTGAGCAGAATTTCCGTACCGAATCCTTTTGAAAGAGCACCGAAGGACCCCCCACACGATGCCGACGGTGTTGCCCCAAACCTTTCCTACCCCTGGCCCTCCCGTGTAGCTCTAGATTTGCTGCGCCCAGCAACACAACAGCGCGGGTTTGGGGGGTTGTCAAGGTCAGGGGAAGGGGGGTGGAGCTGCGGCGCATCCCAGGCACCACCCCGGGGTCCCCGCTCGTTCAGAAGCCGTCGCTGGCGAGGAGGGAGTGCAGGGCCTCCACCACCGGGCTCCCCGCCAGGCTCAGCCCCGGATCGGCGATCTTGGCGGCGAGGAGGGAGGCGACCGCGGCGCGCAGGTCGCGCACGAGCACGCCGATCCTGGCGGGGGCCTTGAACCGCGCCCAGCCGCCGGCGGTGAGGGTCCCCGCCACGTGATCCACGCTGAGCTCGCCCGCGAAGAGCAGGATGGCGTAGGCCGGCACGGCGCTGCTGGCCCGGACGAAGACCTTGCTGGTGCGCACGATGTCGGAGTAGACCAGCCAGCCGGAGGGGAAGCGCCCCGCCCCAAAGTTGCAGGAGGAGGGGTGCAGGAACACGCGGCCGCGGCTGCGGTCATGGAAGCGCAGCTCGGCCGGGTCTGCGTCGATCTGCGCGGTGCCCCCGTGCACTCTTTGGAACTTGGGCGGCGGTGCGTCCACGCGCAGCAGGTTGGGGTACAGCCCCGCCGCCAGCGCGGCCTTGACCACGCGCGCCGAGGCGGCCGCCGCGTCCAACGCGTGTGGCGGGTCCCTGGAGGGCGGCGCATCCAGGCGCGCCAGGTAGCCGCCGTCCACAAAGCCCAGGGCCTGCAGGATGCCGGCCAGCTGGCGCCGGCCCGCCAGCACGCCCTCCATGCCCTGCTGCGACAGGAAGTTGTCACGCGCAAAGGCGCCTCGCGCGCCGGGGCCGCCCGCCGCGCGCCAGGCGTTGTACGCCGCGATCAGCGCCAGGTGGTCCGACTGCGACCCCGCCACCGAGGCCGTGAGCCGGCGTCGGGCCGCGTCGGCCTGTGTGGGGAGGGGGGAGGGGGGAGGAGGGCAGCATTTCTGTCATTTGTGTGGGGGATGCGCGGCGGGGGAGCCATCAGGTGGGCGGAGGTCTGGGGGGCGCAGCTGTGTGTGCATGCAGCCCGGGCGCGGGCCGTCGCCCACGCATCCCCTCCAAACACCACCTCCCACCTCCTCGCGGATGGCGTGGGCGGAGACGAACATGGGCCGGCCGTGTGCTAGGGCGGCTGCCATGGTCAGCACCGGGTCCAGGCAGCAGAGCAGGGCGCCGAAGATGAGCAGCTTTCCGATGGCCGGGTCGCAGGGCATGGCGGTCAGGTGGCGACCCAGCGGGGTCAGGACCAGGGGCGCGGCATGGTCGTCGCGCCCGTCGGGGCCCGCCACGGTTTCCAGCGCGCCGATGTCCAGCAGCATGTCCATGGCTGGGCGGCGAAGAAGTGGAGGGTGTGTGTGTGTGAGGGAGGTGGAAATTCAGGGGGGGCCGAGCACAGAGGTCAAGAGTGGGGCAGGGAGAGGCGCTCAGCAGGGAAGCAGTGGTAGCGCGACGAAAGCATCACGCGTCATGCAGGCGGGCCACGTGAGCAGGGAACGCACGCTGCGCCGCCCCGTTCCTCCCCCCGGCTCGACAACTCACCATGCTCGAGGGCGGCGGGGCGGGGTGGCGTGAGCATGGCGCGCGCGGCGGCCTCCACGTCGGCGGAGCTGCCTAGGATGCCCTTGATGTCTAGCACAAAGCCCTTCAGTCGGAGGAGGGGCGGGGGGAGAGGAGGGACGGAGGCCAGGTGAGTCAACGACGTCCATGTGCTAACAATGCAAGGAGGGCAGCCGCCGCCCTGTGCCGTGGCAGGCTGGGGTGCGGGCCTGCGCCAGCACCTCCCAAAAGCATCATTCCTCCTGGCCTCTCCATTCTCCACCTTTGTATCAGTCCCAGGGCGCGCCAAACCCACCTCTCCCACGTGTATCTACCTGCAGCGAGACGCGGTGGATCTCCGGCGCGGTGTTCTTCTCCAGCTTGCGCCACGTGGCGCGGCTGAACAGGCGCCAGCAGGTCCCAGGCCGTACGCGCCCCGCCCGCCCACGCCGCTGCTGCGCCGAGGCCTGCGACACCCAGGTCTCCGCCAGGCGGTTGAGGCCCTGGTCGGGGTCAAACGCCATCTCCTTCACCCGCCCCGTGTCGATGACGCACACCACATCGTCGATGGTGATGGAGGTCTCAGCCACGTTGGTGGCCACCACCACCTTGATGCAGCCTGCAGGGCGGGGGCAGGAGGTCAGCAGGGGAGGCATGTACCAGGGGCCAGGAGGGGCACAGAGGGGCGAGGAAAGTGGAGTGACGCCCCCGGCGGGCACGCGCCGGTCTCCCTCTGCCCAGCACCGCTCGATGCTTGACTGCACTCTGCGCCGTCGCACCTTTGGGCGGGCGCTGGAAGACGGCCGACTGCTGGGCGGGGGGCAGGCCACCGTGGAGGGGCAGCACGTGCAGGGGTTGGCGTGAGGAGCGCAGCTGGCGCACCACTTTGTCAATCTCCTCGGCGCCCGAGGCGAAGATGAGGATGGCCTGGGCCGGGCCCTTGGAGAACTTGGTGGCGATGACGTGCTCCACCACCGAGCCGATGAGCTCGTAGTTGATCGTGGCCTCGTCGATGGCCGCCAGCCCCGCCCGCGTCTGCTCGCTGTACTCCTCCAGCCCACGCGGGATGGGTGCCGCCTTGTCCTTGACCTCCTTCTTTCCACCCGGGCCGTCGCGGCTGCCGCCGTGGGAGGACGGCCGGGTGACCCTGAAACGCGTCTGCTCCAGGGCATCCTCCAGGTAGTACTCTGTGTGAGAGAAGGGTGGGATTGGGGGTGTGGACGGAGGAGAGGAGCGTGGCGGGGTGATGGGCAACCTTGCAGTCAAGACTGCTGGGCTCCATGGGAGTCCCCATTCCATGTGCCCCGCGGGCAGGTTTGGGGCAGGGACCGGTGTCAGCCTCCGCCAGACCGGGGCCACACGCCCATGTGATTTTTGGCACAGGCGCCAGGAAATCCCGGGCTCCCCGCGTGCAGGCAGGGCCCCCTGTGGCTGGCACGGTCCCACCCAGCGACTCACCGGTGACGGGATGGGTGAACCCCGGGATGACCACCCGCGCGGTGGGCTGCCCCAGGGCCTCCTCAAAGTATGCCGCAAACAGGTCGGCATCCGCTGTGGCAGACATGAGCACCACCTTGAGGTCCGGGTTCCTGCCTGCAGGATTGGGGGGTGGGTGCAAGGAGGCCGCAAGGCATGGTGTGGAGGGGCCAGACCAGCGTTTCGAGCGGCATCGCTGGTGCAGGCCGGTGCACCCCCAGCGTCGCTGACGGCTGCGCAGTCGCGAGTATCGACGGCGCCTGGCCAGCATGCTCGCACTGCGCGGTCGCCACCAGTCCAACACCCACCAGTCTCAACCCACCCGACTGGAGCAGCTTCTTGAGGAGGAGCAGCAGCAGGTCGGACTCCAGGCTTCGCTCGTGCACCTCGTCCAGGATCACGTGCGTCGTGCCCTCCAGGCCGGGGTCGTTGAGCAGGCGGCGCAGCAAAATGCCTGGGGCGGGCCGGGCGAGGGTGGGAAGGTGGGGGGTGAGGCTGGGTGGGCGAGGCCGGGCGGTGGGCGGGGCAGGTAGGGTGCCTGCTGCGATATGGGTGCCTCGACACGGCGCAGCGTGCCTTGAGGTGCCGCAGGCCAAAGATTGGAGCGAGCTGGAAAGACCCGTGGATGCATGATCGGCCTGGCCTGACGACAATGGAGGGCAGTGAGCGCGCCCCACGACCCCCCCCCCCTTGACCTTCCCAAGGAACCCACAAATCCACCCACCCGTGGTGCAGAAGAGGAGGCGGGTGCGGGCGCTGCGCTTGGAGTCGAGCTTGACCGCGTGGCCCACGACCTCGCCCGCCGCCTCGCCCCGCTCTGCCGCCACGCGTGCCGCCAGGCCCACGGCGGAGATGCGGCGGGGCTGGGTGACCACGACGTCGAGCGCGCCGCCCGCCCCGCGCGCCACGGCGTCCTCCAGCAGAAACTGTGGGACCTGGGTGGACTTGCCGCAGCCCGTGGCGCCCTCCACCACCAGCACGGCGGCGCCGGCCAGCCCCTCCAGGACGGCCTCCCGCTGCGCGGCGGCGGGCAGCGCGGCGCGCACGGCGCGCATGCCCGCATGCTGTGCGTCCGACCGCCACTGCGCCAGCGCGCGCTGCAGCGCCACGCTCTCCTCCCGCACCCGGGCCGGGTTGGGGGCGGCGGGGCGGTAGGCGGGGCGCGGGCGCGCAGGGCGCGCGTCGCTGCGCCGGGGCGCGGGGGACGCCCCATGCGCGTCGCCGCCGTCGGTGCTGGCCGCCGCAGCGGGTGGAAAGGGGAGCGGGGTGGCCAGAGCCTTGGGCACCAGCGCCTGCACCGCCTGCGCCAGCTCGAACACCATGGGCTGGCCCAGCAGGCCCAGCGCCCGCTCGTGCAGCGCCCGCGTCAGCGCCAGCGTCGCGCCTGGGGGCAGGGCCGCACATCTGGCGAGTGTTTGTGTGGGTGGGGGGATGGGTGGGGGGGGATAACATTGATGGCGGGACGGTGAGGGGTTTCGGGTGACTTGCACTTGCTAAGTCAAGAATCACACACGCAGAGAGGAGCCGCCTCAGCCCTACGACCAGGCTTTCTCCCCCTCACCTGACGCTGAGAACGGGGGCCTGGAAGGGGTAGCGTGGCGCGGCGTCGCCGGTCCACACGGTGAGGTGCAAGGAGCTGGGGTCGGGCGCCTCCTGGTCGATGTCCAGCGACAGGCGGAGGTCGAGGGAGGCCGGGCCGACCGTGACGTCCTCTTCGCCAAAGATGGACTGGATGGCGGCGACCTCCTCCTCCCACATGTTTGAGCAGTCGTCGGAACGCGGCGGCAGGTCAGTGGCGCTCTCAGTCAGGCCCTTGTTTACAGCTGTGAGGGTGGGCGTAAGGGATTGGGAATAGTTGCAGTGGGGACTCGATAATGTTGAAGGCATGGCTCAATGCAGGCGTGGTCAGAAGCAGTGTGCCGGTCCAGCATCCCAGCAGACACCAACCACCACACCACCCCCAGACCTGTCAGCATGGCGAAGAGGAGCCTGCGCGCGGCCTCCACGGCCCCGCTGCCCTCCGCCACGGCCCGCATGACCTCTGGCAGGGGGTAGCCGCAGTCGATCAGCTCGGCAACGGCGGGGTCCTCCAGGGCGATGGCCTCTGCCTCGGCCGCGCTGGTCCAGCCGTTGCCGCGATTGAGCACCTCGGGCGCCTTGCCCGCCGCGCCTGCGGCGGGCAGGGGGTGGGAGGTCCAGCATGTATGCAAGACCACATGCAAGATCAAGATCTATGAACACAGGCAGGGAAGGGGATGCGTTCAAGCAGCAGGGCGGGTGTTCATAGCATGCATGCCTGTCGCTCAGAGTCAGACACACACGCAGCGCCCTGCCACCAGGAAGCCCATCTCCAGCCCCTTCCCACACATGCCAACAGATTCCAGCAACTCCCCACCGGGCGCAAATCTGGTGGGCAGCTCCTCCTCCGGTATGTTGAGGCATAGCCAGTCCAGGGCCTGCATCAGCGAGACCGCGGGCCCCAGCACCTGCATGGCAGTGGCGACGGCCGCCTCGCTGAACCCCAGCCGCCTCGCCTCACTCGCGACGGAGCTGCCCTCAGGGACGGGCCCCGCATCGATTCCGAGGCGCCCGCCCTCGCCATCCCGCACGCTGAGGTCGGCCAGGAGGTCGGCCACGGCGCGGCGGTGCTGGTCCGTCATGATGACGGCGGAGGGCGCGTGGCGGGCCGCCCGGGCCACGGCCGCCTTCTCCCTGGCCGCCGCCCTTTCCTTGCGGGCCGCAGCGGCCACCGCGCGGGCCTTGGACTCCTCGGCCTGCAGTGTTGTACAGGAGGGAGAGGGGCCTGGGCGGGGCAAGATCTCCTTGCCGGCTCACACGCAGCAAGGGACATGCAAAGTTCACCCTCCCAGGCCAGGCCCCACCAGTCTCCCACCCAACTCCCTGCAGGGGCCTGCGCTGGCCCCACCCCCTCACTCCTAAAACCCCCTTCAGGTCCACAGTACCTTGTGGCCCAGCTCCTTCCACAGCCCACGGTATTGCTCGGGGAGGAGGGAGTGCAGGGACCTGTCCCCTGCCAGGCGGTGCAGGCCCACCACCGCGCCACGCTGCAGCGCCTCCTCCTCCGTCTCCGCGGCCGCCTCCTCCGCCAGGAACATGATGGCGTCGGCCTCCGCCTGGCGCGGGTGTGGCAGGACCACGCGACACCGCCACCGCCCAGGCGCGGCGGCCGGCACTGCCTTGTAGCGCGGCTTGGGGAGCTTCTCCTTCAGGCACCACTCGTGCAGCAGGAGCTTGGGCGACTTGCCGGCGTAGTACCCGCCCTTGCTGCCAACGTCCATGAGTGGGGCGGGGGCGGCGGGCGCCGGCCTGGCAGCCGGGGCTGCGGTTGCAGCAGTTGTGGGCTCCTCCCCCGGGGCAGCCTCGGCATGTTGCTTCTTGATGTGCTCCTGCAGTCGGTTGGCCTGCTTGTACACCTTGTCGCAGTGGGGACAGGTCACCTCCTGCCCACGCTTATCGACCACTGCAGGGCCCTTGGTCCCTCCCCCACCGCCAGAGCTGTTCGTAAGGGGGGAGGGTATGCAAGGGGAGGGAATGAGGAGGGATTTGAAGGTTTATGATACATTTAGCGCATCCCGACGTTCCCATAAATGCACGCCCATCGACGAGCCTGCATGAGTTGTCAGCACCACCGACCTGAACACTTTAGCGGATGCTCGCTTGGCATCTCTGTTGCGCACCCCCCCCATACCCTTAATTCCATGTCACTTTTGGGCGAGAGTGTCACAGCTCCAAGAGGCTCATATAGTCTCGAAGCTCTAGTGCGCAGTACTCGCGGTTTTTTAAAAGCCAAACAGCGCGCGCGAGAGAGATCCTCCGCCGCCGCACCGCACGAGAGTGGTGCTGGTTGAGAAAGGATGGTGACCTCTCTGAAAAGATTCTAAAGGTGATATCAAGGTGCAGGAGGGACAGCATCATCAGACAGCAGGTGAGAGAGATCAGGAAGGGAGTCCAGGATGGCCAGGGCCGGATGCGGGGAATCCGATGGGAGGTCTTTGGGTGCCCCATTCACAGAGTCCCTCATGTCAGGCTGTATCACTGAGGATGTCCCGGCTCCGAGCATGTCTGTGGGGGGGTCAGTCTTGGCGGCCGGCTCGCTGAAGTATGGCACGATTGTGTCTCCACCCAGACCCACGGGAAGGGATTCAGGAACACCCTCCACCGGGGCCTCCTCAAAATTGGACCAGTCCTCTGAAAGGTCTCCAATGGCAGCCGCCTCTCTGCTAAGCGATTGAAACTCCCTGTCGGCGAGCGTGGGCTCCACAACCGGTTCCAAAGCTTGACCTGCTCCAGCCTCCCTGCCCACGGGTGGACCATTTCCAGCCAGGAAGGGCTCCATGAGCGAGGCAGAGGCACCTCCTCCCTCGCCAGCGGTGGAGGTGCCGCCCATTGACGCCTCGCCAGCGTGAGTGGATCCCCCGACTGCTGCTGAGGAATCAGGGTTGCCCCCACTCTCTTCAGAGGTCTCCTCGTGCTCCACCCAGTGCTGTCCCTGAGGGGGGGGGGGGAGTGTGGGAGGATTGGCCATCGAGCAAGCTAAAAGGGTTTCAATGACACACCAGTTTGCCGGTAGCCTGGGATCGCCAGGGAGCGTCCCAACACATGCCAGGACCCGAGCAGTGTTACTTTCGCCTCATGCCCACCCCCCTACCTACCTCACTGGACCATGCCTCCTGCAGGGTGTGCTCAGGCAGGTCCTGGTCGCCCTCAGCTGCCTTCTGGGACGGCACGCCTGCGACTTCATGTGGTGCTGGTGGCAGCGCGGATTTATGGCCCCAGGAAAACCTGCCCTCCAGCCGGCCCTGACTCGTCTGCGCCGTTTTGGGCACGGGCAGACCCTGTAATCAAGGGGTTGTGCAGGGTTGGACATTCAATGCCAGATCCCGGGCACTGTGGCATCTGGAGACAAGGGCCTTAGCCTGTGGCAACATGGCTGAAGGGGCATGCATCCCCACAGTGTCCAGGATGCTGCAGCATTGCTCCGGTGCAGCTGTACTCCCAAGCGCCGCAGGGACATTGACGACGCCACCCAGTGCATCCAGGCGATGCAGAGTGAGTACCACCTAGGGCACTCCAATGATCACAATCGTACCATGCTGTTGAGGAAGCGTGCCCCCGCTGGCAGGTGCTGCCATAAAGGCATAGGCGGCTCGGTGTCCAGCGTCACGTGGCGCGGGTCCCATGCTCTGAGGCCGGGATACGCAGCCTCGAGCTCGTCCAGGGAGGGAGCTGCGCAGAGGCCGGCGCCAGGGTACAGGAGATCCTGGAGGAATCGGTCATCCACTACCCCACCAGTCGCATCCTTGAAGGGGTCACAGGGTGACGCTTCCGGCACCCCGGTGGAAGACCTTTGCGCCTCTGTGGCATCTGGCTCTTGATCCAGGACTTCTGCATTGGCACACATATGACTGTTTGAAGCGTTCAAGACTGCATTCCTCTTTTGGCAAGGTGGTCTGGACTCCATAACTGGCCACCAGGCTGCAGAATCACCTTCCCACGCACCTGCTTCTTGAAATTCCTCCACAAAGTCATCAAATTCTCCAAACTCGTCGAGGTCCGACTCAGGCCCTTGTGCTTGTTGCACTGGAGCAGCATCTTCGCTTGACGCTGCAGCCTCATCCTCCTCTGAGCCCGTCTGCTGGGACTTTGCAGCTGAGCTGACCCCCTCCGCTGCATCAGACTTTTGAGAGTCTGGTGGCTCATCAGGGGAAGGTGCACTATCGGAAGATGAACAATGTATGGCTGTAGAGCGTAACGTCGGTGGGTCTCCACTCAAGGTGAGGACGACGTTGCTACCGTCAGAGAGCTCTGCTGTGTCACCAGCTTCTCCTATGCCAACATCACTGGAGACAACTTCATCCGAGCTGGTGGGGGCCTCATACTCCTGATCGACTGTTTTTGTGGCTGGATCCTCCAGTCGTGAGGCAGTTGCCTCTTCTCCATGAGACAGATCGTCCGCCATCGGCACCAATCCTGCCTGGTCAAGGGGTAGGGGAGTCTCTATAAGTTAATGCTACGATTGTACTGCAGCAGTCTGAAACATCGTAGACTATCTGATACATGTCTCAAATTTTATAGAATGAACGCATCTGCCCGCGCTACGCACCGCGTTCAGCCTGCTGCTGGGGAGAGTGCTGACCTCTCCTCCACCCAGGAGGAGGATCGATCAAGCCTTGCCTGCACCAGTTCTAAGGTGTTGAAAGTCTAGTTCGATTGCATTTGACTTGGAGCTGTTCCAAAGATAGAGAGTCATACACACGATGCAAACTTCATGGAGCATCTGTTGGACTCACGATCTCCGGCGTGGCGTCACGTCAGCAAGCCATCCAACGTGCCGAGGAAGCGGCAGCGATATATCAGGCTCTACCCCCTAGATGCAAATTCAGCTACCATCGAAATCATGCAGGCTTGCGTGCGACATCTCGCGAGATCCGCACCAGTAACTTGGTCATCAGTTTGCTCGTCTGTTCCTGCTGCTCTCCTCCACCTCCGACAGTATTCAGAGGCACAGCCCAGTCAAACTGACGATGCGGAACCTGTGCGTGACCAGATAGAATTCAACACTTTGTCCACCCCAAGCTGCATTCTCAATGAGGACTACCCCCAGATCCAGTTTACTTCTCCATTCCTCTTCACAAAGGACGGTGAGCTGGGGTGACGCTGGTCTCAGGGAGGCCGTTTACTGGCAATCTGTGACCTCACAGCATTACAAGGTTAATCAATCAAACCCACATCCAACAGATGTGTTCATGCCAAGGGCGGTGGGCAAGCCCATGGCGACGTGGACTGCGCCGCTGATCGAGATCAGGAAGTACTTGAATGTGAGTCGAGTTCTGGACCGTAAGCAGAGTACGCTGGCCGCTGCTTGTTTTCTGTTCCTGATGCAGTCTCGTGTCGTGGACCGATTCCTGCATGCCGATCCCCCTCTACCTCAGAACACGGTGATGTCCAAGCTCCTGCAAAGCAAGTATGACCAGACAGCCAAGAGGAAGGACCTGGAAAGCGGGGCATGGCAGGCCCTGGAGTCAAGTGCGTCTGTATGTGAGACAATATGTGGGCCACATTGATCACTCTGAATGCTTGGAAGGGTGGTTCAGGGAACCTTGAGTGGGTCCCTGCCATGAAGCTGGCCCGTGGCATCTACCCCTGCCGGTTGCCCTTCACATGCCCCGGAATTTAAGCAAGCCTTCCTGTCGCACCCCCAGCCGTGGAGGCATACAACACGGGCGACTTTGATATGCTGTCTGAGTTTGCAGACTACGAGCTGGTGGGGGAGTTGCGCCGCAACTACACCCACACAATGGGGACCAAGGGCATGGAGGAGAAGGGCGTTCGGTTCAGGATTGCTGACCGGAGCAGCCTCATTCTCACTGACGTCCTGGAGCGGACGCGGACCCCAGAGGGCAGGTGTGTTGCGTGGCATTGGAAGTCAGGGTACCATGGGTGCTGCAGGGAGGCTGGGCAGCAATGCTGTGCCTCCCTCCTATGCCTAGACCACTGGTATTATCCAAGTGTTGGCCTCTGATTTCTGCCTCAGCTCGGCAGCGCCTCGCCCACCAGGTGGGTGAAGGAAGCTGCCGAGGGTTCGAGCTCGGGCGTGAGTCCGCAGCCCCTCCTGGACGGCCCAGAGCCCGAGCGCTTCTGCTTCCTGTATGTTTTGTACGACTGCGACCTGCGGGCAGACATCTACAGGAAGAGTGACAAGGCGGTGCTGCGGGAGGTCGTGCTGCCACGGCCATATGCAGCCGCGTTCCGCAGGGGACCCCTCCCCCTCAGCCTCCCGGCAGGCTCTCTGGAGGCAGACTGGGAGCTGGTGTGCTTGAGACGAACAAATCTGGGTGCAGATGTGCAAGTGGAATGAATGTAGAAAGCTTTTAGGAAACGTAACATTTATGGACGAAAGGTATGTCATGATTTTTGGGCGCGAGCGGGTCCCGTTGCTCCTCCTCGAATGTGTGGGCAGGATGCAGGCCCTGGAGAGGAGGGTGCCTACAAATAATAGATTCAGAAATTTTATTCTTCGATCATTTTTCCTTACGACACTTCAAGATGGCCGCAAGAGTGGCGAGTCACAGATTCGCCCAGGCTGCCACCAGGGCCTGGAGTTTTGGCAGCAGGAACCCCGGCCCCGTGCTAGCGAGCCAGGCGCGGGGCATGGCCGCCCAGGCAGAGCCCTCAGTTGGTAAGCTGGATCACATTGCAAATGGGAACCCCGAGGGCCAGGACCTGGCGCGCCTATGTCACGCTGGGGGTGCCAGCATCAGGTCGGCAGCATCCATGCACGCGCCCTCCCCACTCTCTCCAACTCGCAGACGCCAGCGATGTCAGCGACTTTGTTCTGGAGAAAAAGGGCATCCGCGTGCGCGGCACGCCCATGTACCTGGACATGCAGGCCACGACCCCCGTGGACCCTCGGGTGACGGACGCCATGATCCCCTACTTCACGGAGCTGTATGGCAACCCCCACTCTCGCACCCACTTCCTAGGATGGGAGGCAGAGGACGCCGTGGAGAAGGCGCGGGCCCAGGTGCGGCGGTGTGTTGTGGGAGGGATGGGAAATTGACTGCTGGGCTGCTCCTTGTTTTTCTCCTCCGGCCATACAGTCTGTGCCTCAGGAGTGATCAAAGGGGAGGGCCCCTGGTCCTCACCAGCAGGAACAAAGCCCTCACCACACATCTGTTCATCTGGACTCCCTCCAATCCCTCGCACATCCCCCCCCCCTCCCCCAGGTGGCTGGCCTGATTGGGGCCGACCCCAAGGAGATCGTGTTCACCTCGGGCGCGACGGAGTCCAACAACCTGGCGATCAAGGGCGTGGCGGGTTTCTACCGGGACAGGAAGCGCCACATCGTGACCACCCAGACCGAGCACAAGTGCGTGCTGGACTCGAGCCGGTACCTGCAAAACCGCGGGTTTGAGGTGACCTACCTCCCCGTGGGCCCCTCGGGCCTCGTGTCTGTGCAGGCGCTGGCCGACGCGCTGCGCCCCGACACCGCGCTCGTGTCGGTGATGGCGGTGAACAACGAGATCGGCACGGTGCAGCCTCTGGCGGAGATCGGCGCGCTGTGCCGGCAGCGCAAAGTCTTCTTTCACACCGACGCCGCGCAGGCGGTGGGCAAGCTGCCGTTGGACGTCGACGCCATGAAGATCGACCTGCTGTCCATCTCGGGGCACAAGCTGTACGGGCCCAAGGGCGTAGGCGCGCTCTATGTCCGGCGCCGGCCGCGCGTGCGCCTGGAGGCCCAGATCTCCGGCGGCGGGCAGGAGCGGGGGCTGAGGTCCGGCACCCTGCCCACGCCGCTGATTGTGGGCCTGGGCAAGGCCTGCGAGATCGCGGGGGAGGAGATGGAGGCCGACAGCCGGCACATCCAGGGGCTGGCGCGGCGCCTCTACGACGGCATCACCAGCCAGCTCGCGGTGTGTGTTTGTGTGTTTTGGGGAGGGGGGATGATGGTTCGGAGGAAGGCACGGAATTCTTTGCGTGCGGTGGCTTGTGGAGCTTGCAGATGGCTGTCCATGCACGATCGCAAGGAGGTGGTCAGGCATGGAATGGGAGGCAAGGCCCCTGGCTCTTCTTCTTGCTACTTCTCGCTGCTTCCTCAGGCTTTGCCCCAAGCAGCACTCTGCAGTGCATCTCGGTGGTTGGGCAGGGCCAGGGCACCCCGCCGCGTGCAGGCCACGCTTTGTCACGCTTTGAATTCTCCAACAGCACAGCCCGCACCCACTGCTCGCACCCACCCACCCACCCACCCGCAACCTCGCAGGGCGTGGTGCTAAACGGCGACGAGCAGGCGCGTTACTGGGGCAACGTCAATCTCTCCTTTGCGTATGTAGAGGGCGAGTCGCTGCTGATGGGCCTCAAGGACGTGGCGGTGTCCAGTGGGTCGGCCTGCACCTCTGCCAGCCTGGAGCCGTCCTACGTCCTGCGCGCACTGGGGGTGGAGGAGGACATGGCGCACACCAGCATCCGGTTTGGGCTGGGGCGCTTCACCACCGCCGCTGAGGTGGACGCGGCCGTGGAAGCCACCGTGCGCCACGTCAACAAGCTGCGCGAGATGAGCCCGCTGTGGGAGATGGTGCAGGAGGGCGTTGACATCAAGTCCATCCAGTGGAGCCAGCACTGAGCGCTGGGTGTTCGTGTGGGCCGGCATGCCGCGGAGAGGCGTAGGAGTGGACGTGAGGGCATGGAACCTGGCGTCACTCCGAATGCCTCATGTGTGCCTTTGTTCCAATATCTTTGGGGCCCAATCCCTTGGCACGTTGTAAGAGAATAAGCTGAGGATCAGGGGTTGAACCAAAGTGACATGGCTCCTCTGATACAGGGGATGGGCGATGCTCGATGGGCCGACCAGGAACATGAGATGGGACTGCACCGAGGGGCAATGGCCCCCTTGCAGGGCATGCGCAATGCATTTTTCGCATGCGTGCAGGTCCGATTCTCGAACGGATAGTGAAAAGTATGGAGAACATTCATTGCCTCGCGCAAATGAGTGATTCGCATCTCATGCTGTCTCGATCTGTCGTCCCATGCGCATTGAAAGTCGGCCTGGCCTGGTACACACATCATGATCGAACAAATGCCCATGACAGCTCGCACGTTGGCCACTCCTTGTCCGTGAAGACACTGTCCTCGACGTCCTCTCATACGACTTGAGCTCTGGTGCTTCTGCCAACATGAACGTGCACAAGCGCATTCTCCAATCCACAATGCCGTGAAGACATCCTGCCGTGATGCTCCTCGAGCGCATTGCATGGCGCCCCCGCATGGCCATTCCTCACACATCTTCACGAGGACCCCGCCAGACATCATGCCCACGCCGTGCGGCATTCCTCATCTGCGCCAGCAAACGCAGGGACGTGGACATGATGCGCTTCACCCTGGGCATTCCGGGTTTTGATGATGCCCAGATACCCAGGATCATAGGGCTGGCAGGGGGCAGCCTCCTCATCGCCAATCATGTGCTCGGATCCCAGCCCACTCCCCTGGCCCAGGTATGAATGGGTGGGGAGAAGCATTGCTCATGGTGTCGGAGGACCGCACCCACTTTCACCCAGCTTATCAAAGATGCTTGTTTCTATGTTGAGAAACAACCGCCTCATGCACATGTCACCCTTCCACATCTCTGTGCAGACTTTGGCCGAGGTCTTGGGCCTGGCGCTGGCGAGCCTCGCCTTCGCCATCCCAAACTTGGATGCCTGGGTCAATGGGGGGAAGCAGGCTGCTAGTGCGACCATCACAGGTGCTCGCAACGTCTTCAGCTTGGCAGAGGATCTCAGCGAGGATGCCAAAGTGGTGCGTGCCCGGTGAATTAGCCGAGTGGGCGTTGTGGCGCCTTGTTGATTGCATGCATTTGAGTGTGCAGCAGACAGGGATCCCACGGCCAGCTGAGGCAACCCTCACTTTCCCTGTCCCCGACAGGAACTGGCGTGGGCTTCGTACGTCCTGCTGTTGAATACGGGCATCGCTGGGCTGGGTATGGTGGCTGGAGATCGCATCTTGCTCCTCCGGGGCCAGGTTGCAGGCACAGCACCGGCGCTCGAAGACGGCGCCGGCGGCGATTTGAGGGCGCAGACCCGGGGCGCAGATGCCGGGGATGGCGACCGACCCAGCTTTGTCCCTGCCTCCATGCAAAATCTCCTGGTGAAGGCGTTCACGACCAGGCACGGGCAAGCCCCCTCGCGTCTGTATGTCTGGACGGCGGACGGTCAAAGTTTGCCGCCAAACGACATCGTATGGCTGGATGCACTGGTGACCAAGCTTGCCCGTGCTCTGTGACATGCAGGATTAGACTGTTGCAGGCTGATGGGTGCGGCTCCTCTTGTTGAGAGCACTTTGCTGCACATGTGCTGGAACTGCTGCAGCCATGTGCCTGATCCGAGTCTGAAAACTATCGAGTGAACACCAGGCATGAGACAGAGAGTGTGCGCGGAGGGCCGCCTGCCTGGCGTCCGGCCGCAGTGCTGTACTGAGAGGCGCTGTGCCATGAGGCTGGCATGCAATGCACACAAAGGGCCAATGGGTCGGTATGGAGACTTCCATTGCCAGCCGCCCCCTCCAGTGCCGGCCTAGGCAGCCCTCAAACTGCCTGCACGCCTTGCAGCGCCTTCTTGACGGCGGCGTCGATGCGCCCTTGCAACGCAGCGTCCCCCAGCCGCTGCACGACCTCGCGCCCAAAGGAGTCCACGAGGATTCGCCGGGCGGCCGTGGCGTCGATGCCACGCGAGCTGCGTGCGTGCGATGATGGAGGGGGGATGTGGGGGGCGCGTGACCGAAACAGGCTGGCTGCGCCCCCGGGCAACAGGCGGATACTCGGTGGTGAGCGACACGACCACCCTCAAGCGAGGGAGCAGGTGGAGAGGGGGATCAGCACATGGTGTGACCTTGCGAGCACACCTGCTGCTCCTCCCCCCCTCCACCCTCGCAATCACTCCCCCAGCCACACCTCAGGTAAAACAGCTGGTCCTCCTCCAGGTCAGAGATGGCGGCGCCGTGGGTGCACTTGACGTCGTCGGCCACGATCTGCAGGTTGGGCTTCACGTTCACCGTGGCCCGCGGCGCCAGCAGCAGGTTGCGGCTGATCTGGGCCGCGTCGGTTTGCTGCGCGCCGCGGTTTACGCGCACATTGCCGTCGAAGACGCCCCGGGAGCGCCCGTCGGCGACGATGCACCTGCAAGGAGGGGGAGAAGGGGGGTTGGGGGGGGGAGGGTCTCAGGAAACTGAGAAGAGCAGCGGCCGGAAGGTCTATCCAGGCAGGGCACACTGCACAGGCCTTTGAGGTGAGCAGACGAGTCGCTGGACACTGGCTGCAGAGACAGGCTCAGTTTGGTGAGGACGGGCGTCCACCGACTCTGCGCCCAGCCCGCGAGGGGGACAGCCCCGGCGTCGCCCGGCCCGATGCCGAACAGCCATCCCACTCGCACTTGTGCAGCTGGTCGGCCTGTCCGGCGGGGTGGTCCAGCGTGAGCTTGGAGTGCAGGTCGTGCAGCTGGGCCTGGGAAGCCAGCAGGAAGCTGGCCAGCCGCGTCTGCGTGGCTGCGCCCAGCTGCACGATGCTGAGGTCATGCCGCGTCAGCGCGCCGCCCAGGCGCGCCTCCGTCAGGCTGTAGGAGCTCTCAGCGCCCTGGCGAGGGGGATGTGTGGGGTGGGGGGTGGTGCAGGTTTGGGGGGCCAAAGGGAAAATGGTGTGCAGAGGTCCGGTGGG
>NW_011934141.1:55818-87711 GCF_000733215.1 Auxenochlorella protothecoides
CATGCCATGGGCGCGAAGGGACGCGGAGTCGGGAGGCCTCTGTCGCCTGCACCAGAGCAGCGTGGCGCCTCCCTGCCCATCCCCTCACGATAACGGTCCCCCCATCCCCTCAGCCATCCTCCAAACACCTGGTGTACAAAGGTGGCCTTGGTGTGGCTGGCACCCGCCACGTCCGTCGCCACATAGGCGTGACTCAGCGCCGCGCGGTCATCCAGCTCCACCTCTAGCACGGCATTGACGTAGTAGGGCGCGGCGGCGCCGGCGGGCGAGGCGGTGCCGGCCGCCCCGCCCGACGGCGACGCCAGCGGGACAAACTCCTCCACCAGGCCGGCCGCCGCGCCCTCCTCCAGCACCACCAGGGTGCGGGGGGAGGACATGGGCACGGCGCCGGGGTCGCGGTCCCCCACGCCCCCCCCGGGCGAGGACAGGTGCACGACGTGGACGGGCGCGGCCAGCGTGACCCCGGCGGGCACGTGCACCACCAGCACGCCGGCGGCGCTTGCCGCATTCAGGGCGGCAAAGGCGCCGCCGCGCTGTCCGCTCTGCATGCCCAGGCTGAAGGCCAGGACGTCGGCGGGGGCGTCGTGGGAGGCGCCGACGAAGACACCGGGGGGCAGGGCCTCGGGGCCGGGGACGAGCCGGAGCAGGGCCCCGTCCAGGACCACCGCGGTGACCGCCGCCGGGCGCGTCAGGGTGAGGTCTGCCGCGGCCCGCAGCGCGGCGGCCGCGTCGCCGCCCGGCGGGGCCGCCAGCTGGGCGCCGGTGATGCGGGACACGTCGGTGAAGCGGAACTCCTCCTGCTTGGAGGTGGGCAGCCGCATCGTGCTCAGCGCCGCCTCCCCGGCCCTCCTCAGGCCCTGGAGTCTGTGCATGGATTGGGATGGACACCGCGTCGGGCTCCTGGGCCAGGGCTCCAGAGGGGCACCATCTACAAGGAGACCCCGTTGCCAGACGCCGCGACCCAACTCACTCTGCTGGGACTGTGTCTGCCCCCTCCACGGTCCTCCTGGCCACATCCACCATAAACGTGGCTGGAGGGGACTTGGGCAGGGTGCTCTCCGCTGCGGCAGCGGCAGAAGCCTGGCACACGCCCGGCCAACACCTGAACCGGCTGTGTCGGGAGCTCTGGGTCGCGGGGACGGGCGCCCGGCCTTCCAAGAATACTCCTGCGTATGGATGGTAACATGGATGAGGCTCGCACCTCGCGATTATAATGCCAGCACATCCTACTCCCGACCTCGCGCACCTCTGGGCCTGGTGCCCGACCCGGCTGCATGCTGGTGAGCGCCACTACTCAGCACACGCATTGACATGACTGATCTCTGTAAATGCCACGAGTGGCTGAGGAATGTCATGCATCGGCTGTTGACTCCTGCCTCATGCGCGCGGGATGGAAGATTTCGTCGCATGGCGTGCCCCAGCTAGATCTACATGATTACATCTCCGGAATATTATGTTGCGGACATTCTGAGGATATCACAACACCCGATCACTTGCTGTGCATTTCCAACATGTCGATGGCAATGAATGCCGGTGTGAGGCCGTGTGGGCAGGCACTCGCCGCCGGAAGATGCCTGCCATGCGCACCCATGCTGCACACCTCGCCAATCCGTAGGTGGGTGTGCCTCATACGGCTGCCGATGCACACAGCATAGGTTTGTGGCAGTTGTTAGCTACAGGGCATCGTATGGGTGTGCATGGCACATGTCTGGCATCCCGTAATCAGCCGTGACCCCAGGCACTCCCCTCCCAGTGGCCACCCTGCCACACTCTCCAAGGCCGAGCACCCTGGGCGCCGGGGACTCACAGCGGCACGGGCCCTCCCTCCACTCATGCAACTGCCAGCCTCCCTGGCCGAGGAGGTGGCTGACCCTGTGACGGGCGGCAAGCTGGCGGACCTGGGGCAGCTGACGTCCGGCATCAACCCCACCCAGATCATCCTCCTGCTCTCCCCGTTGCTGCTGTATGGAACCTTCTACCTCTATCGCGAGAAGTTTGATCGCAAGGCCAAGGTGAGGCAGGGCCAGCAAGTTGGTTTGTTGGGTCCCACGACTGCACACCCACGCAGATGCCCGCGTGTGCAGCTCCGGCCCCTGCCACTCACCAACTCCAACTCTCCCCTCCGACTCGCAGATTAGCGACTTCTTGTTCATCATCGCGGCATCTGCCATTGCCTGGAACATCATCAGCATCCTGGTGCTCAAGGTCCGACTCTTCTGAGCAGCCAGCCACACTGACGGCAAAGATGTGCTCGGACATTCCGAGACCCACCGCTGCTCCCCCTTTCGCTCGTCAGCACGTCAAGTCACAGCTGTGCATGGCAGGGCCTCGCCATGAAACGTAATGATATAAAGAATGAGGGGTCAGGGATCTGGACAAGGCGGGCGTGGGATGCCTGGTGGCATACACATGGGCAGGGGTCGGTCCTAACTTGGCGGCTGGATAGGAGGGGGGCTCTGCCCCGGCCCCGGCCCCGCCTCCTGCGTCCCGCCGCTCGTCCCAGAGCAACCCTCTGATGGGGCCTGTGGCGCACGTGCCGGGCCGCCAGGCTGGCTGGCAGCGCCCGCACCGCCCTCAGTACCTCTCGCCTCCGGGCCGTGAGCCTCGCCTGTTGTCGTCCCAGCTCCCGCATCCCGCATGGAGGCCTCACCAGCGGCGGCCGTCCTGGGCGGCAAGGGCGGGAGCCCCCTTCCGGACGCGTCTGCTGCCCCACCGGCATCTGCCATTGCCAAGGCGGTGGGCTGTGCAGCCCCGCCGCCGGTCGGCTCGGCCTTCACCGCCTCCACCCGCGGCCGGGCCTGCAGACCAGCGACCCCATTTGGGGTCCCCGTCTCCGCCTCCCTCTTAATCGCGACGCCCCCGCCGCTTGCAGGCGGGGCATGGGCGGCTGAGCCGTTGCCCAACGGGACCATGCCAGGGCCCTCGCTGGCGGGGGAGGGGTGCGTCAGGCTGGCGGGGGAGGGGTGCGTCAGGCTGGCGGGGTCTGACAGCGCGGGAACTAGGCCCAGCGGCTGCGAGGGCAGAAAGTTGTTGGCCAGGTCCACATTCAACCTGTGCGAAGCCCAAGGGAGGCAGAGTCACTGAGGGTTATGTGCCAGCCAAGGACTGGGAGGCGCCCCGGACACAGCGACCCTCAGCAGCGGATCTCTGGCTCAGAGCCACCTCTATCAAGCACCACATGCTGTACGGTGTCCTCACAGGCAGACCGAGCCAGGCAACCGCCCTGGTCCTATCCAGCACCACCACAGCGGGACCCCCACACACATCAGCCGCGTACCGGACGGGCAGCTGCGGCATCTGGGCCATCACGCCGTCCATGCTCTCCATCTGCTTGATCACCGCCAGGATGTTGTCCCGGAACTGGACCAGCAGCCTGGTGTTGTCATGCACCCGAAAATGAGTCATGTTGCCCTTGAACTGCTGGAGCAGGGCCAGGTTGGCCTCCAGCAGCGACCCCAGGCTCGCCCCGCCACGGCCCGGACCCGGCGCCGGCGTCGCCCTTTCCTGCGCCGGGGGCGGGGCGGGCGCGGCGCTGGCCGGCACAGGGCCCGGGTGGGAGGGCATCATGATTGGGCCCAGGCCCCCCATCGACCCCGGCCAGTTGGGCATGGAGGGTTGGGGCACCTGCTGCGACATGGCAAGGGGGGATGCGAGCGTGTGGTTCCGGGGATCGGAGGTAGGGCGGCAAGGGAGAGTCGCGGCGGGACCGATGAGCTGGCCCTTGAACCCTGGCCAGCCCCCTGGAAGAGCAGTCGGGAATGCAAATGTTGATGCGGCGCATGCGGCAGCCGCGTCATGCACCCACCAGGAGGGGGTTGTGCAGGAGGGGTCGCTTCGCGGCGCTCTCCCCGCTCTCCAGCTCCTCCGTGCGTCGCTTCTTCAGCAGGGCCGCCTGCTTGGTCCAGCGAGCACGCAGCGCCACCTCCCGCACCGACTTTCGTGGAAGCGCCAGGGCGATGCGCACGTACTGCGCCAGGGGGCTGCCCTGGGTGGGCGGGAAGCGGGCCAGGCCGGTCTCCAGCGCCCGCTGCTCCTCCTCCGA
This sequence comes from Auxenochlorella protothecoides, assembly GCF_000733215.1. NCBI lineage: Eukaryota > Viridiplantae > Chlorophyta > Trebouxiophyceae > Chlorellales > Chlorellaceae > Auxenochlorella > Auxenochlorella protothecoides. The sequence goes on from NW_011934141.1 coordinate 59,861, forward strand.
CCAGTCCAAGCTGACGTTCCAGTGAGCGATGCTGGAGGGGGCACTCATGTTGGCAACCACACCTGAGCAGAAGGAGTGTGATCAGAAGTGGATCCCTGGGGGCTGTCTGGAGCTCCAGGAGTGCGCCCTGGGGGGTTGGCTCTTGTGGCAAGGGGGGGGGTCCAGATGTGATCGGCTGGAGGCAGCGACATTTCCTCTGCCTGCGGGCTACCACATCGCAGCACACCCTTTGCAAGATAGAATGGCCATCAGCTTACAGGGGATCAACCTCAGGCGGAGCAGATGCTCGTGCGAGACGATGCCGCCTCCCCGAAAACTCTGGCTGCCTGCTGCTCGAGACACCTGGGCAGTGGTCGACTCTTCAGCCCTCGAGTTGCCCGCATCGGCAAGGGTTCATCTCCCTAAAATAATAAAAGCCTGAAGTGAACAGCATAATCTCGCTGCTGCAGACTCTCACGACCACTCAGGTCAAGGTTTTACTTAATTGCAGCGAGTGTCACAAGCGGACATGTTATCTATACGTTGTCCCGCTTTCCAACTCCTGCTGAAGATTAGCCGGTTGGACGGTGGGCTCCGCACGGTCCAGCTTCGCCCAGAGGACTCAATTTGCTCATCAGTAACCTTGCATATGTAATGCAGAGCCACATCTTGCTGTTTTGATCCCTACGACAGTGCGGGTCCTTGTTTGGTGAGGTGTACAGATAGTATGTGCATTTTCGTAGATATACATCTACTAATATGGCGCGTCGTTCTGGAACGTCCTTCGACATGCGCGACGTCGAATACCCATTCACATGCAGCCGAACGTCGATAGACATCAGTCCGTCGCACGACGTCTATTTCGGGGAAATCGACGTCGGAAGACGGCTGGGCCCGCGGCTGGGGAGAGGGGGGGCCCCTGCCTGGCAGGCCGTCCATTGACGTCAATAGACAATTTTGTACATACATCGTATCGGCTAGTGAATACATGCGTGGTACAGGCATCTGTGGACAACAATGGCCATTCCAAGGAGCTTAGGGTTCTATTGTACCATGCATTTAGGTATCCTTTCAGCTCCGCTCCACATCAAATGTGCCAAGCCCTAATCCTCCAGTCCTACATGAAGTACAGCAAGATCGGCAGGTTGGGAGCAATGTTATGCAGGGTTGGCACTTCAAGCAATGTGCAGACCGGTCGTCACCCATGACCCAAGGGGGTGGGGGGGGGTTGCGTGTGTGTTTGTGTTGGGTTGCACAGGCAGCGCAACAGTTCTAAGACATCCTACCTGGTGGAGAGCATAGTTCGTATGGGACCAGGTAGATAGACTCTGGTCTGGCCCTGATCTCTCTCATTTTCCGGTCCACTATCTCCTGGTTCCATCTCTGCTCGACGCGCGCCTCAAGGCCAAGATTGAAGATGTGCCCTTCAACCTACATGCGTTTGAGGGTCTCGTGTCAAGAGTGGTCTGAGCATGGGATGAGCATGCTGGCCCTTGTAACTTACGAGCATTTCGATCCAAGCCAAAAAGGCTAGGGGTATGGTGGCGATTCGATCGGGGTCGTCTGCCCGCTTCAGGCCGTGATGGAAGTACTTGTTGGCACACAGGAACTCTCTGAACTGAAGGCAGCCATACTCATCTTCTTCGACGAGGTCCCCAGTCCTCCACACTGGTCCTGCCAGGGGTGGGGGGGTGGGCGGGTGGGGGTGGGGGTGGGGGGGGGGGCAAGAGGGGGACTGCAGCACAATGAATCCTGGTTGCCAGTGTAGATGTCATACCACCCCCGGGTCGAATGCATGCAGGCTCTTGCTGGCGAATGCCAAGTTGGACAGCACCAGCTTAGACTTTGGTTTTGCGCATTGGCACACGGGTCAACATACCACGCTGCAGTTGTGAAATGACTCCCTGGGGTACATGGAGTGTGTCCTTCTTTAGCACAATTGGGACGGTCTCGATATCGCCAACGTCTTCCTGATGAACATGGACGGCATCCTTGAGGATCCGAACAACAAACTGTTCAGTGGTCTCCCTGAAGCTCAGCCTGAAGTCCCTGCGGATTATCAGAGAGATCTGCAGGAACGTCAATTTGTGGTGGCCGCAATTCTCAGCAGTTGATCTGCACTGCAGCAGCCTTACCTGTTCCCGCAATTTTGTCATCTGGGCAATTGTGGGGTTGACAGGGAGCAGTGTGGCACATGCGTCTGTCTGGACGAGCTGAGTAGTGAGCAGTGGTCCATGCTTCATCCAGAAGGGCCACAAGAACTCTAGGACCTTTTCTCTCTGCGAGTCCAATTGCCGTGGCATGTGTGCAAGCGGTGAAGACATGCTGTGTAGTAGATATTTCGGCTGGCACCTCAACCTCGACTGGGACCTTTGCAAGGAGAGGCGCGTATCCCAGACGCGTCAATGCCCGACGGGACCCATGTCCCGTGCCATGCAGCCACCAGTCACCTTCACAATGGCGTTCTGGTCGGTAACTCTCTTCAGTGCAGAGTCCTGTAACAAGGAGGCCGCATTGATGCGAGGCTGTAAAGAGATATATTGTAGGAGCTTGCTCGTAAAAGGAGGTGTGTGTGTGTGGTGGTGGTGGTGGTGGTGGTGGTGGGTGACCTACCAGTCTGTCAGTGAGTTTTGGAATGTCGGCATATCGTATGGTAAATATCCTGTTCAGGTCTGCCAGTGCGGCGCGGATCTCAGCATTTGCACTGCGCATCTCGTTCTGGCCTCTTAGCAGAGCCTGAGTATTGGCCGACAGGCTGTCGATCTTGCGGGTGATCATCTCTGGGAGCTGCAGCGGGAGGGAGGAGGGAGGGGTGTGTGTGTGTGTGTGTTAAATTATGGTTGTAGGAGAGTGGGGGTGGGGTGTGGGGTCTCTTGTGCTGCCGGCAGCTTCGTCATCGTCGTTGTGGGCAGTTGAGACCCACCTCGTCCTGGAAAGCCCCCCCCCCCAAGCCCCCCCCCCCCACCGCCCCCCCCCTCACACACACACACGCACGCATGCAAACATTCTTGCAATGATGTGCTATTCATCCAGTATGGAGTTTCTACCGGTTGTGACGATCCCAATGAGGGCGGGCTCTGACAACGACCTTGTGCTGCCGACATGCGGGGTCCTGGGGTGCCTGAAATGCCGCAGGGCAGGCCTAAGAACTCCTGCAACATTCTGCACAGGGTTCAAGATATCCTTATCCATGACTACGGCGACATCAGGAACTGGGACCAAATCATGAAGTTCTTCTCAATGGAAAAGGTTGAACATGCGATCGACAGGCTGGGCCCCGCAGCCTTCTTCAGCACTGGGCCCTTCGAGCAGGGTTATCGAAATTGCGGGTTTCGAGGAAAAAAGCGCGAGATTTTCGGGAAAATAACATTCTCGAAATTCGACTCCGAAATTTCGTGCTGACATGGCAGGTGCCCATCAGGACCAGGCACACCCAGCGCACAGTGAGAATGGTGTGGGCGGGCTGAGCAAGTGTGGAAATAAGCGCAGCGTGCGCAAAATGCAACTGGAGTTGGTACCAATACGTTCACAGCACGTTACAGGGTAGGCTTTACATTGGAAGTGCAATGGATCTGGTATACATCTGTGCCAACTCCCGTTTTCTGCGTGCCTTGGACAAAACTTGCCCCTTGAGTGAGGTCTTTCACGATGAGTATCTCCTGGACGCTAGCATGCTATCTGATGCAGATTTAAACACTCATATGGCCAAGCGTTTTACCTCCTCGCCCCCCCTCCCCCCTGCATGAAGCACCTGATGTAATATAGCCCGAAAATTTTCGATATGGCGGGATTTTCAGCTCGAAAGTTTCCGGAAATTCACATAATCGAAAATTTCCATTTTCCATTTTCGATAACCCTGGTGGCAGAATCTGCCACATGACTAGCCTTCCCGACAACGGAATTCCGCTCCCGCAACTCTAGTGGTTCCTCCTCTCGTAGAAAGCGCACGCGCCATCAACATACAAGAGAACTTGTCTCGGTCTGCCCACAGCGTTGGGTTCAAAGTGTCCAGGAGAAGGGATGCCCGGATAGGCCACAAACTGCTGTCGTGGTTAGCACCTCAGCGACGAGAGCTCGCATATGCCTCCCATACAGCTACTTCAGCACAGCAACAGGGCTTGATACCAGCTCCAATGCCCGCCTGCACGCTCGCCACCGCCACTCTCACTGAGAACACGGACGTGGTGGCTTGGTGTCCCTCGAGCCGACACACCGACCTGCTCGCGGTCGGCACCTACCAGCTGGATGAGTCATCAGGTCTCCGCGCAGGCCATGCATACATGTATCGCGTGCGTAGAGAAGGCCCCGAGGTCCTGCAGCTGGAGGCGGAGGCACGCTGTGCCGGGGTGTTCGACTTGGCCTGGCACCCCTCTTCCTCCTCCACACCGCTCCTCGCCATGGCGCTGAGCGACGGCACTCTGCGCCTGACCGGGCAGGACCTCGTCACCATCGCGTCCAGCACACCCCAGCCGGACTCCGATGCGCTGGCATGCTGCGTGGACTGGCGGCGTGACAGCCAGCCCCCTGACACAGCGAGGCTGCTGGCCTCCTACTCCGACGGCGACGCTGCACGGCTCCAGGTGTCAATCTGACATACCCGGGGCGTGGGGCGTCATGAAGGGTGGTCTCTCCTGCATCAGACCCCACCAAGGCGGGCACCCAATCGTCGCATGCTCCCTGCAGCCCATCCAGTGAGCCTCCCGCCCGCAGGCGACACCGGCCGGGCTGACGACGTTGGAGCGCTGGAGCGCGCACTCCCTGGAGGCCTGGGCGGTGGCCGCCGATCCGTGGCAGCCAGCGCTGTGCTTCACGGGCGGCGACGACTGCGCGCTCCGTGCCTGGGACGAAAGAGCCCCCGCCAGCCCGGCCTGGGCCGACCGGCGAGAGCACGGGGCGGGGGTCTGCTGCATCCTGCCCAGCACCCACACGGAGCACCTGGTGGCCACCGGAAGCTACGATGAAGCTGCCCGCGCCTGGGACCTGCGCTGGCCGGGCCGGCCCTTGCTTCTGAGCAAGGCGAGGGGCCATGTGAAGAGGACTCTGGCGGGGGTGGCATGGGCATATAGAGGGGAGGATGTCGCGCTAAAAGCGTACGCGACGCCCTGATGCAGCTGCTCCTAAGCTCAGCATGATGACATTCCAGGAATGCGGCAAAGGGGTCCCTTGCCCAGAATTATCCACCTCCACCTCCCTGCACCCATGGATCAGCAGATCTCGACGGGGGGCGGTGTGTGGAGGCTCAGGTGGCATCCCACCGACCCCCAGCTCCTCCTGGCGGCATGCATGCAGCATGGCTTCCAGGTCCTGCGACTCAGACCCGGCAGCGGCGAGTGGGCGGTGGAGGAGCGGTATGCGCACCAACAGACGCTGGCCTATGGCGCCGACTGGCAGCGGCGAGGCGGCGACCAGGCGGGGCCATTCGCGGTGGCGACGGCCAGCTTCTACGACAATGCCCTGCACGTGTGGCAGCCTGCGACCCAGGCATAGCCGCTACATGCACTGCTGTCGATCAGGAGGTGGTGGTCGTAATTCCTTGCAGGCCCTGTTTTCCTGAGCCTCGAAAGGGCTGCATCTCATGACTGGGAGCCCTGCAGCTTCCAGGGGGGGCCCATGGGGTTGCCTAGGCTTCCCCACCCCTTCCTTGCAAACCCAATTGTATCATGATGTGCAGACATCAATTCCTGTATACAAGCAGTGGGACAGTGACAACACGGCGCCAGCAACATCTGTGAAAAAGACGGCCTTTGAGGAAAGGCTGGGGTAGTACACTCCCATAGGAAATCCGCCATGCAAGCCAGACAGGATACAGCAGACACACCAGGTCGAATCTGCAATGGCCGGGGCTCCAAAACCTGTGGCCGCCCCGTAGGACAGGGCATGGAGAAGGCGGGCACCAGGCGGGCCAGAGGATGGGCCGAGCTGATGGGAGGCCAGGCAGCTGGCCTGGCTGGCCGTGCCATCATGTTGGCCGCATAGCTCAAGGCTATGGGACGTGCGAGAAGCGGCAGTCTGCTCCCTGGCGGCAACCCTGTGCTCGTGGGGAGGGTGGAGAGGAGGAATTGGAGTGGGTCTGCGGCGGGGAGGGCTTGCATGCCTGCCAACCCCCCGGCACCCAGCGCCTGCCGCGCTCCTGGTGCGCCCAGAAGGCTTCGGGCCTGCACACCAATCGACCCACCCACCTTTGGACCGAAGAAGAACTTGCAGCGCACGTGGGGCAGCGGCTTCAGCCCGTGGCCTCCCTGCCGGTGTGCCTGCCGTCCACTGAGCGGCTCGCTCGGCGGCCGGGGGGGTGGCGGGCCCGGGGTCGGCTGAACGAGGCCCTGGGGCCAGGCCCCTGCCGGCGCAAATCCTCGGCTGTTTTCGGCCGGGGGGTGTGCTTGCATGTTGGGAGGGCCATGGCCGTACCCCTGCCCCTGGAAGCCCATGGGCGCAGGGCCCTCCGGGGCATGCCGTATTGCGCCGCCCGGCGCCGGCGGCCCGCTGTCCAGCGCCGGCCCGCTGCGCATCCCACGGAGCAGCTGGTCCAGCGCCCCGAAATTCAGGTTGAGAGGCGGGGGTGGCGCCGGCGGTGGCGGCGGCTGGCCGTGCGGCGTGCGGTGCCCCGCTGGGGTGCCGCCGCCCTGGTAGTGCTGCTGCTGCTGCGGCGGCCTGTTCTGGAAGGTGTCACGCTGGCTGATGGGAGGATCCCGCGCGCCGCCAAACGGGGCCAGCTGCGGTGGCTGCTGCTGCTGGGGCGGCGCCTGCCGCGTGGCGGCGGCCGCGGCGGCCGCCTCCTCCACGGACAGGGGGATGCGGAGGGGCGGGTGCCGCGCCTCCCACTCCCCGCGCGACCAGCCGTCCCCCGGCTCCTCCGCGCAGGCCGGGCAGTCCAGCAGGCCCCGCGGGTAGTGCGCGCGCGCCGTGCGGCTCTGCTCGCGCCGCGCGAGCGCCTCGCCGGCCTCTGCCGACTCCTCCCCCGCTGCGATGCCCTGGCCCGCCGCCGCGGCGGCGGCCGCAGCGGCCACGCCCGGCGGCGGCCGCCACGCCATGACCGGTAGCATGCCCGCCAGCCGCTCCGCCATCTCCTCCAGCTCCGCGTCCTCCTGCAGTCGGTGCGCGCGCAGGACGCTGGCCTCCGAAAGGTGCTCGAGCCGCGCGGCGGACTCGAAGCGTGGCGCGGCGTCGGCGGGGGCCGAGGTGAGGGCCGCGCTGGGGCCGGGGCCGGGGGCGATGGCTGCGGCCTCCGTGCCTTCCGCGGCGGCAGCGACGAGGGCGGCCCGCGCCGCGTCGGGGTCAGCGTCCTGCTGCACGGCGGCGGGCGGGTCGGCGGCCAGGAACCAGCGCACCGCCGCCACGCGGTCCTCCTCCACCCAGCGCACCGACTTAGCCTTGGCCCGCCGCGGCGCGGGCTCGGGGGACGGCACGCGCTGCGCCGCAGCCGCGGCGCGCTGCGCGGCGGTGTAGGGCGTGTACGCCCCGCGCGGAAGGTCGCCCACCCCGCTGTCTGTAGGTGTGGAGCGCAAGCGGGGTATCGGCAAAGGGGTGGGGACTGTGCTGTTTCATGCATCAAGCTTGGTGGCCAGGTTCTCACAGAGCTTCGATGCCCTCTCTCCTCCAGAGAGTGAACGGAACATGCCTTCTTAGTAGACCAGGAGCACCCTTCCCTCCAGTCCTGAGCGCCAACCACCCAGCGCCTCACCCAGGAAGGACGAGGTGTGGCTGCTGACGCTGCCCAGGGAGTCCAGAGCATCAAAGGGGCTGGACCCGACGCGGGAGGTCGAGGTCACCGAGGCGCTGGCCCCTGCAGCCGCCGCCGCGGTGGCCGAGGGCGGGGAGGAAGGACCCCTATCGTCCGGTGTGGCGGCGTGCACGGTGGTCGTCACCCGCAGTGGCGCCTGCATGGTTTGAGAACGGGGAATTCGGTATGCGGACAAGCCAGATTGAGGATCGGACATGCGTGGCTGGCTCCTGCCCTGCACCCCTTGCATGGCCCAGCCAGCGCTCCCCACCTTCTTGACGGGCGCTGCACGCTGCGCCATCTCCTCGGCAAACAGGTCTGTGGCCTCTGGTGCACGTGGGCTGCCCTCCCTGGAGGGCTCCGCCTTCGGCACGGGGGCGGCCGCCGGTGCCAGGCTGGGCAGCGGCCTGGACTGCGCCGCCGGCGGCGCAGGTCGGGGCGCAGGGGCGTGAACGGCCGGCTGGCTGCAGGGGGGGCGGGATGGGGAGCGGGTGGGGGTGGTCTGCCATATCTGGGGTCGATGCCTTTCAGGATTATGGGGTCTGCACCCTCTGGCATTCCTGGTCCAGTGGCTTTAAATGGGCTGAAGTCTGGAGCCGCCCAGCATGGCAAACAGCAGTGCCAAGAGAGCACATGAGCGAGGCAGGCACAACCATGGGCGAGTTGGGTCCTCTGCTCGGGGAGCAGCCCAAACATCGGGGCCTGGCTGCAGCGCAGACACCATGCCGGCCCCTGGCATTGACAGGTTTCATGTAAGGCGGTGCAGGTCTCCCCGCCCCTCCATCTGCTCCTCTCCCTTGGCAAGGGCATCATGGCAGACATCAAACGACACCCAGGCCCTCGGTCGAGTGCGGCACTCATGGCGCTCCGGATTGCGCCGTGCCCCTCTGATCCCATTGAGGGGCTTCATGGGATTGCATCCCAGTTCCCTCTCCATCCAACGTTTCCAGCTGCCAATACGTTGGATGCCCCCCCGCGCCCCAACCCACCAAGCAGACACAATCCAGAATCCCCGCTGCGACTCGCACCTGTCCATGGGTCGTGCGGCTGTCTCGGCGGCGGCGCCCCCCGCCGCATCCACCATCATCTTCCAGGAGGCCACCAGCGCCTTGGCCTGAGCCTGCACGCCGGCATCGAAGCCCGGGTGCTTGCGCAGCCTGCCCACGCTCTTGCCCAGCTCGCCGGCCCGCAGCACGGTCAGGGAGACAGGCATGCGCGCCAGCGCCGCCAGGAGCTTGGCCACGACGCGCGGCTTGACCCCGGCCACGGCCTCCGCCAGCCAGCGCTCGAGGGGCCCGACGCCGCCGCCGCGCACTACTGCCGCCAGGACTTCGTCGGAGGAGAGCTGGAGCACGGTGAGGAGGGCGGAGCGGTGCGCCAGCGAGGCGGCGCGGGAGAGGAGGGTGGTGAGGGCGGTGGCGTGGCGCTCCGCCACAACGCCGCCGCTGCCGGCCAGGATGGTCTGCAGGGAGGTGATGAACTGGTCCGGGGGCGGTGGGGCCGGGGCGGCGGAGGGGGCGGGGGCGGTGGTGACACCGCCGCCCCCGCCCTCCTGCGTCGCCGCCGCCAGGCGGGCCCTTGCCGCGCTGCAGGCCTTCTTGCGCTGGGGGTTCAGGCAGTTCTCGCACTCCCCGCACCGGGCCGCGCGGGGGATGCGGGGAAAGAGGTCCACACGCTTGCGGGAGGGGCGGCCGGAGTCGTCGCCGGAGCTGGTGGGGGAGGCGGGGCGCTTTGGCCGGGGGGCGGGGGCCTCCTCGACGGCACCAACTGGGAGATGGGGGGGGGCCGGGGCCGACGGGTCACGGGCGCATGTGGCTCAGCCGGGACGACACCACCATGCACACACCCGGGTTGTGTCACGCATGTACCTGTCCCTTGCGCGGAGGCAGCCACGACGGCGAGAGCCTGCATGGCCTGCCGACAGATAGGGGCTGGGCGGGTCCTCCGCCAAAAGGCGGCAGCGTGCGACAACTTCCGCGCACGGAGGGGGTTGCACACTCAACCGTACACGTCTAAGCTTTCAGGAGTTGATTCCCCACCGGGAGGGGTGGAAGGAATTGCCAGGCTTCCTTTCGGGAGAGGCCCTTGACGCCACCATCAACCCGTTCCCCTGCCCGTGCCTTTCATCGCGGTGGCCCCAAGGATTTCGGCACGTTCAATAAGCGGTTCCACACAGTGTTTGTTCACCAGGCCGGAGCCTCACCACCCAGTGAGTTACGGTGAGGAAGCCAGGGAGCCTACAGCTTCCCGGGTGACCGCCAAGCACAGACGAATTGTTCCCAGGCTCAGCTCTAGGACAGTTTATCAGTCAATAACAACCTTCAAAAGGGGTGTTGGCTGTGGGATTGCTTGGGTGGATATGGTGGATTTGGTGGCGGTGACCTGTGGAAAGGAAGGTTGGAAGGAATGGCCCGGCCTACCTCCTCAGCAGTCCCGTCCCGGACATCGGGCCATCACGAGGGGGCGGGGAGGCTCAACACACACCCTGCATGCGCACAGCCAGCTTCATTCCCCTGGATTCAGATTGGGGTGAAGTACCCTGGCGCTGTCTGTGCGTGCCCAGCCCGCCGCGCAGCGTGCATACCTCCTCCCACAGCAGCGTGCAACAGGCGCCACTGTTCTCGAACAAAGGGACAGCGAGCTCCAAGCCTATTTAAACCGCATTGGAAGGGTCAAGGATCGCCCCCACGCCTCATCGAGGCGACAGCGCCAGACACGGCCTGAGTGTAGAGCTGGACGGCCTTGCCGGCTGAAAGCGCTGCGCGTGGGCGAGACATCTGCCATGAGCAGCATCGCACGAGTCTACGCCGGTGAGATTTCGACAGCTTGACGGTGTGGGAAGGGCCCACGATGTCCGAGGGGCCAGGGAGGCAGGCACTGCATGGCTCCAGGCATGAAGGCTGTGCAGCGGCCGGCTGGTTGTCAGCCACCCATCTGTACCGTCTCTCTACCTCAGATGCGAACCTTAAAAACCCCAAGGACTACTGGGACTACGAGAATCTCACCGTGGAGTGGGGGTGAGCGGGTGGCATGGAGGCTGAGAGGATTGGCTCATGCAGAGAAGGACCTCAAGAGTAGCAATGTGCCCATTTGCACATGAAAAGGAACAGCCAGCATGCGCAAGGCCTGAAGTTACCCTTCCCCTCCTCCCGCAGGAACCAGGATGACTACGAGGTGGTCCGGAAGGTGGGCCGCGGCAAGTACTCGGAGGTTTTTGAGGGGATCAACGTGAAGACCAACCAGACGTGCATCATCAAGATCCTCAAGCCCGTGAAGAAAAAGAAGGTGCGGCGCGCTGTTGGATGGACTCGTGCCTGGGTATGCTGTCTGGGCAGTGGCAGCCCAGTGCTCTGGCTGCCAGTGAAGTGTGGAGTCTGGCCCGCCGTCCCCTGCCTTCCTCGCCCCCCTCGTCATCAGTCATCTCTGCGGCGTTTTGAAACCCCCATCTTCACCCGCCCCTCCCACTTTTATAGTTCCCCCCCACGCCCCCCCCTGCCCACCCACCCAACCTTTAACCCTCCTGCAGATCAAGCGCGAGATCAAGATCCTGCAGAACCTGCGGGGCGGCACCAACATCATCGGTCTGCTGGACGTGGTGCGCGATGCGGCATCCAAGACGCCCTCCCTCATCTTTGAGCACGTGAACAACACCGACTTCAAGGTGCTTTACCCCACGCTGGGCGACGCAGACATCCGGTACTACATCCACGAGGTCCTGCGCGCGCTGGACTTCTCCCACTCCCGCGGCATCATGCATCGCGACGTGAAGCCGCACAACATCATGATCGACCACGAGCGCCGCGCGCTGCGCCTCATCGACTGGGGCCTGGCTGAGTTCTACCACCCGGGCAAGGAGTACAACGTGCGGGTGGCGTCCCGCTACTTCAAGGGGCCCGAGCTGCTGGTGGACCTGCAGGACTACGACTATGCGCTGGACCTGTGGAGCCTGGGCTGCATGCTGGCTGGCATGGTCTTCCGCAAGGAACCCTTCTTCTACGGCCAGGACAACTACGACCAGCTGGTGAAGATCTGCAAGGTGCTGGGCACCGACGACTTCTATCGCTACCTTGCCAAGTATGGCCTGGAGCTGGATCCGCAGCTGGAGGCCATGGTTGGCAGGTGGGCGGAGTGGGGTAGTTAAGAAGAGTGTGTGTGTGTGTGTGGGGGGGGGGGGGTTGGGGGGGGGGGAGGGGGGAGACCGGGGCAAAGGAGATTTGAGGAGGCTGCGAGAGGGGGGGGCCGCACTGAGGCTCGAGGTGATGGGTGGTGGCGACAGCCCAGCCAATCAATCCACCACCCACGCTCTGCCCCCTTTCCTACACCCAAAAACCCAGGCACTCCCGCAAGCCCTGGACCCGGGGGGGGGGCGATGGGAGGGAGGTAGGGAGGAGACCGGGGCAAAGGAGATTTGAGGAGGCTGCGAGAGGTGGGAGCCGCACTGAGGCTCGAGGTGATGGGTGGTGGCGACAGCCCAGCCAATCAATCCACCACCCACGCTCTGCCCCCTTTCCTACACCCAAAAACCCAGGCACTCCCGCAAGCCCTGGACCCGGTTTGTGACGCCGGAGAACCAGCACCTGGTCACGCCAGACACCCTGGACTTCATCGACAAGCTGCTGCGATACGACCACGCTGAGCGGCTCACCGCCAAGGAGGCCATGGCTCACCCCTACCTCGCAGCCTTCCACACCCCCGAACCCGCCCAGGAGTGACCCCGCTGGCCGGCGCGCCCGAGGTGCATGTAAGCTCCCTGCCAGTCTCTGGAAGCAACCCCTCCATCGAACGTACTGGGGTCTGGGGGAACTACACGGGGGTTGAAGAGAAAAGGGGCGCACAAGCTCACCAAAACTGTTCATGACGGGGCGGCGGTGGGGCATGGGTGCACGCCTGCTGCGCATCAAGGGAGTGCCAGGGAGCGCACTGGGTTTCTGACGTTCAGCTCGTGTGGTGGCCGGGGAGGAAGGGAACTAGGGGGACAGTGCGCAAGACTACGAGCACCAAAAGGCAGGAAAAAGTGGGTTGCCCATTCCCCTGTTTGAGGAAAGTACAGCGCTGATCTCTGACGGCTCGTCAGGGACAGACAAAACTTGGGCGGTCATCTGGGGACTCATGGTCGCCAGCGGTTGCGCCTCGCGCGCTCAGGCTCCTGCCCCGGCCTCGGCAGCCGGCGCCGCGCCGTCGTCCGGCCCACCGCGGCACAGGAGGTCGGCGCGCAGCGCCGCCAGCTCGACGTCGCGCCGGCGCAGGTCCTCGGCCAGGCGCGCGCAGCGCGCCAGCGCCTCCTCCCTGCCCCGCTCGCTCTCCGCCAGCCGCGCCTCCATGGTGGACAGGTGCTCCTGCTTCCGCTTGCGTGAACGCCGCGCCGACTCGCGGTTGGACAGCATGCGCCGCTCGCGCCGCACCGCCTGCTTGCTGCCCGGCTCCAGCGCCAGCCCGCCCTCGGAGGAGGTGGAGGGGCCCAGGCCGCCGCCGCCACCAGAGGCCTGGGCCGCCGGCCCCGCCGAGCCGTCCGCCGCTGCGGCGGCGTGCGCAGGCTGCGCGGCGGCGGCCGCGGCCGCCGCCTGCTGCTGCGCGGCAAAGGCGATGCCGCCCAGCTGCGACTGCATGAAGGCGGCGGCCAGCACGTTGGGGTTGAGCACCATGTGGGGGCCTGCGCCCTGCAGCCCCGCGATCTGCAGGTTGCCGGAGGGGAAGTCGGGCTGCTGGGGCAGGCCAGGCGCGGTCAGCGCGGACGCCGCCAGGCCCCGCCCGTGCGCGGTGGGCGTGTCGCCGCGCGACCCGCCCTCGGAGCGAGGGCCGCAGGTGGCGGAGCCGGGCTGGCCCTCGTTGTTACCCGCGCCGCGGTCCTCGGCCTCCAGCTTGGCGCGGCCCAGGGCCAGCGCCACGGAGCCGTTCAGCTCGAAGGCGGGGGCGGGGTGGGCGCCGCCGCCACCCGCCGTGTACGGCGCGAAGATGGAGCCAGAGCCGTTGACAGCGCTGTCCCCTGCCGGTCGGCTCGCGGTGAGGAAGGCCCTGCAATGAATTCGTGGGGGGTGGGTGAGGGGTACTTTGAGAAGCGACGATGCTGAGCATAACAAAATCTCCGGCCCACGATGTACTGACTAGCAAGGCCATACAGGCCAGGACTTGCATCCTCAAGCCCTGCACGCCGCTCGGGAACCAACCGATGTCGTCCCTGCCCAAATCCAATCCCCCCACCGGCCTACTTGATAAAGTCCAGGCTGGGCACACGAGGAACTCCCCCGGCTGGTGCGGTCTGCTCCCCGCCTCCGGCCTCTGTGCCCTCGGTCATCGCCGCAGCAAGGTTGGTGGCCGACGGTATCTTCCGCATGAACTCTTGAAACTAGGGAGGGTGGGGGAAGGAGGGGTATGGTGAGCAGGAGGGGCCCCACGACACCTCCAGTGTGTTGCTTGGCCAAGCGTGCTCTGTGGCCTCCCCTCTCATGGCTTACACCTTCCCTCCTCCCCCCAAGTCCATGCCACCCCCCTCGACCCCAGGTGCACATGCCCATGACGCGCAAAGACAGGGCACCTGCGACTCGGAGTCAATGCGGGGCAGACTGACGGTGCTTCCCGTCTTGAAAAAGTTCTGGAGCAGCTCATCTGAGGTGATGCTCATGGTCCTCTCCATGCCCCGTTGGAGCGCAATATTAGAAATGTAGTCTGACTCACGAGGCGAGATACTCGACTGAATCAGAAGGAGACCCCTCCCATCGAACGACCGCTGGCCGTGTATGCCAGAGGCGCCAAACGCTCGAGGGAAAGTTCCCGAACCTCAATCGCTCTTTGTCAGGTCACGAGCCGCTGGGTGCGTCCGTTCCAGGGTGCGGCGGCTGGTGCAGAAATGTTTGTACTAACTGACATCGAACCTTGGCCGGTTCCGGGGAATGCTGACTCGGAGCGCGGGGGTAGCGCGAGGAAATCGCGAAGCTCGCACGGATGCAAGCTCCGGGGTCGAAGCATGCTGTCCCCGTCGAGAGCGCTGGGCCCCGACATGCCACAGGACAGCCTTGATCGAAATAATGTAGCCCTTAGATCCAAATACAGAACATCTCCCTTCAATCAACGTAGCTTTTGGTGGCATTGGATACCCGTGCAGTACTCAGATCGCATTCGCTGGCGATTCTCCCTGCTTCTGTGGCTAGAGTTGCTTGGCTTCACTGTGTGATCCCCAGGCAATTCCTGTCCAAGGCCACTGGGCATACCACACGCCTCGCTTCATCGGCCGAACACCCAAGGGCTTCCTCGGATCACCAAAATCCAGGGGGCATGCAAGTGAAGAGAAAGGCGCCAGAGCCTGCACAGGTGGAGGCTGCGGGTCCTGCAAGTGCCGGCACTGGCCGCGCCATGCAATCATCTGTCGACCCTCGCCGAGTCAGGGAGCTGCGATCTGGAGAGCAGGGACCAGGACCTGTGCTCTACTGGTGATGCGGAGTGGGGCATGCAGTTGCGAGCTCCCTGTATGTGCAACAATGACCTGCAGGGCGCATGGGCAGGCAATGGCTCACTCCCATCCCCATGACCCTCTCCCAGGATGACTCGGGACCAACGATCCAAGGATAACTGGGCTCTCTTGCATGCGGTGGACCTGGCCGCCAAGAAGGGAGTGCCAGTGGCTGTTGTGTTCAATCTGGTGGGTGCCAGATATTATTGGTGGATGGGGTTGCCTGGGCCTCAGTGGTGATGGGAGTTGGGCCAGTGCCGAGTGGCTGGAAGTTGTTGATTGTCATGATGCAGGTCATTGAATGGGCATCAAGTTAAGCTGCTTGGCCAAGAGTTGCAACCGTGCACGAAGGAGGCCCTTCTTTGTGCTCCATAGACGTGACCCTACCACCCATGCACCTCTTGATACATGATCACACACGCAGTCGCATGCCATGCTTTCTCACAGGTAACGGCATACATGCACGCCGGCGCACGTCAGTTTGGCTTCATGGTCCGGGGTCTGCAGCACCTGGAACAGAGCCTGGGCAAGCTCCACATACCCTTCTTCCTCCTCAAAGGTGCAGATCAGGGTGCTGTGGTTGCAGGCCTGCTTGAGCCGGATACTTGGGGGGGCGGGGGATGGCAGGGCATGGGGAGGCTGCGTCAGGCATCTGTTGTAGCACAGATTCCATCTCCCGAGGATGCACATGCTGGGGCTGAGGCGCCTCCCTACGCTTCCCAGGGGACCCTGTCGAGAACATCCCCAGGATCGTGAGGGACGCGGGGGCCGGAGCCCTGATCACTGACTTTGGGCCTCTCCGTCTGGGCCGGCAGTGGCGTGCTGGGGTGAGCATGCGCAGGGGGACACTTGTCGGTGCTGAGTTGGCAGTGCTGAGAGGCGGCTGGGCAGGGTACTGGCTTGCAAGCGGTGCGGGGTTTGTGCAAGACCGTAGCTTTCCAACAGCGCTACCCTTCCAAGTTGTGCGGCGTGCTGTCCACTTGTCACATTCAGCTACCTACATCAAGTGTACCCATGCACTCACCGCTTCCTCATTTGCAGGTGGTAGAGAAGATCAGCATCCCGTTCTATGAGGTCGATGCACATAATGTCGTCCCCGTCTGGATTGCCTCAGGTAGCAAGGGGGGTGGAGGAGTCAGAAGGATGGAATCAGAATGGGCGTGCTGTATTTTTGAATCAAGAAAGATGACATGGAGTCATGTGTGAGAGGTGCTCGGGAAGCTAGCTGGTCCAGTCGCGCACCCACAATCTATTCACCGCAGACAAGAGGGAAAGCGCGGCCCGGACCATCAGGCCCAAGATCACTCGCCTGCTGCCCGAGTTCCTGGTGGAGTACCCCGAGCTCCGAGCACAGACCGTCGGCTGGACCGGCATGCCGCCCCCACGGGTGGACTGGGATGGGATCCTTGAGGAGGTGGTGGAGAGGGGGCGCGCAGTCCCCGAAATCACCTGGTGTACACCTGGAGAGGATGCAGCATGGCAGGTGCTTGGTGAGATGTTAATGGAGGGTCAGAGGGAGGGCGGCAAGGACTGGACCCCAATGAATGTCTGTGGGTCACAGGAGGACTGCTGTGCAGCGTCGCAAGTCGGTGATTTACATGCGTTGTGCAACAAGCCCCCACATCCTCATCATGTGTGTCAATCCTTGGTCCACACAGGCATTGTGTGGAAAAGGGGGCTTCCTCACGGATCAGCGGCTTAAGAAGTACAAGTCATTCAGGAACGACCCAGCCATTCCAGGTGCGACCTGGTGCTGATCTCAAGACTGTTGGGAGTCATGGATGTCTGCAAGACACAGCAGGGCTTTAGGTGCTGGAGCCTACCCCACCTCTGCCTTCTGCCACAGAGGCCCTCTCGGGCCTATCGCCGTTTATTCATTTCGGGCAGCTGTCGGCGCAACGGGCTGCCCTGGAAGCCAGGAAGCATCGCGGCAAGCACAAGGTGGGGCAGAAGGTGCTGTGGGTTGGGGACCTGATTTGGGTGGGACTGTTTAAGGGACTCTGCCGTCTGAGTTGGCGGGTTTCTGAGATGAGATGCACTGGGAGCTGGGAGCTGTGTGTGTTTTGGGGTGCGACAGCAGGTCCAAGCACCTCCTCTATAATTTCTCCAAGCACCTCAACTCCTGGCCTGAAGTGCAGGAGTCCGTGGATTGCTTCCTTGAGGAACTCATCATACGGCGGGAGCTAGCCGGTGGGTGGTGGATCGTGTGTTGGAATAAGATTGAGGACTGTAGCTGTGGCCTGGGAAGATGCTGCCAATCCTTGGCCTGTGTCTGTATGGCATGGGACCGTGTACATTGAGGAAATCAGTGCCGTTAGGCTGACCCTCATCCCATGCAGACAACTTCTGCCATTATGAGCCCGAGTATGATAACCACAAGGCAGCTGCAAATTGGGCCCTGGAGTCCCTGAAGCTCCATCAGAAGGACAAGCGGGAGTTCACGTACACCGAGTGAGTGTCGTGGTGGGATACAATGACTCTGGCTGTCGGTGTCTGGTGAATAGGTATAGAGGAATGTCTTGTGAGGGACAGGTGCCAGTATGCCTTGCCATCCCCATTCTCATAGCGGTGCAGGGTCTTTGTCCACCAAGTCCCAATCGCCATATCATGCAGGGAGGAGTGGGAGAAGGGTAAGACGCACGACAAGCTCTGGAATGCATCTCAGGTGGGAGATCGTTAGGGGACCATGCCACAGCCTGTGGGGTGCAGAATCTGTGTGCAGACCAGTCCGTGCCTGTCCCATACTTGCATTCCCTCGGTGGTATCGCTACTTGTGCGCCTCCCTTGCCGCCTCTCATGCACTCCTTCCCCCCATCCCGGAGTAGTTGGAGCTCATATATGGCGGCAAAATGCATGGCTTCATGCGCATGTACTGGGCGAAGAAAATCCTGGAGGTGACTGAGGGATGGGGTGGAAGAGGACCCTGGGCGTGTGTCAGCCTGATTTGCCTTTGCGGGCCGGCAGAGGCCATGCCTCTTCCTCACCACCAAACGATGCCAGGGTACTTTGAATGCATTGGATGCAAGCTGTACTCTGCAGTGCACACCCCCCACTCTCTGGGAATGCTGCGACTGTCACACCCACCCCTACCCACCCACAGTGGTCCAACTCAGCTGAAGAAGCCCTCAAGCTGGCCCTGTACCTGAATGACAAGTACGAGATCGATGGACGTGACCCAAACGGCGTGGTAGGCTGCATGTGGGCGATCTACGGCATCCATGACCAGGTGAGGGTAGGGGATCAGAGGGGACCGTGTCCAGTTGGTGGTTATAGGATCCCCCCCCCCCCCTTGGAAGCGCTACCTGGACCCAGCACTCGCCATTGACACACAAACGTAAAAATAATTGATCCGCTGCAGGGCTGGACTGAGCGTGCTGTGTTCGGGAAGATCCGGTACATGAACTACAACGGCTGCAAGCGCAAGTTTGACATTGAGAAGTACATCGCTCGGGTCGAGGTGACCGTGAGGGAGGCCCGCAAGGCGCACGGGAAGGTGCAGCCAAAGACGACAGCGGTGATAGGCAGTAGCGAGGCCTGATGGGTTGTGGTCTGGAGAGACGTTGTACTCAACCACTTCACTCAGTATCTGTTAGCAAATGTTTCCAGGACCTGTCAATGTGTGCTAGGTGCTCCATGTATACCTTTTGCTCGAAAGACTGTCGATTTGCATTGTATGTAGACATAGGGTACAAGGTGAAGGTCGGATCCCCCATGGGTGCCAGCAGTGAGAAGGGAGCCAAGCGACACCACGCTCGGCACGCATTTCCGAGAGGGCTTTCCTTCCATCCCTCCCGCCACACACAGCAGCGTCCTCAGGTCTGTCCCCGTTCAGGTGAGGGCCCCTCCCAGCCCCAACGCCCGACACAGATACGGCATTCATGAGCAGCCTGTGCAAGCCTTCTGAAGCCAGAACATCCATCAGTCCTGGTCTCCCCAGTACCCCACCTCCGCCTGCTCGTTGTCTCGCGCGGGCACCCCTCGGGCGGGCTTTGGGCCATCCTGGGCCATCTTGTGAGAGATCAAAGGGTATTGGAAACCCTAGTCTCCCTTCCTCGTGTGGTTGACTCCCCGGGTATGCCAGCAGGATCAGGCCTGAGTTCATGGTGGTGCAGACTCAAACGGCAGCAGCAGACGGCTCGCTCACGGGCAAAACCCCCGATGGTGATACTCTGAGAGTGAGGGAAGTGTGGCAACACAACCTGGAGGAGGAGATGCAGGTGAGGGTGGACGGTATCGGCGTGCCTCGTACCTGCCCCGAGACGATGGGATCCGGTGTTCCAAGCAGAACCCCCCCTTCCCCTGCGCCATTCGCTCCCAGCTCATACGGGAGCTGATCTCCGATTTCCCATACCTCGCCATGGACACGGAGTTCCCCGGTGTGGTTGCCAAGCCGGTTGGGAACTTTAAGAAGAGCAGGGAGTTTCATTACCAGATGCTCAGGTGTGTGGCCCCATGAAGCGGGACGCATACTCTTCGATATGGTCTGGAGAATGCAGCTGAACGTGTTTTGTTGGAGGGGTGTGTGTGTGTGGAGACGGGGGGAGACAGGGGCAGGGGCGCAGCTTGGCCCTGCTTGCGCTGACCGCAGGGGAACACCAAGTCCCTGCTCTGTGGGTGTAATCCTCCATTCTGCTGGTCTGAAGGATGATAGCCAGCCTCACCCCTCCTTGCTGTCTCACAGACTCAATGTTAACATGCTGAAGATGATCCAGCTGGGGCTGACTTTCTCTGACCACCTCGGCAATCTTCCGCGGATCAACAATGAGCTGTGTGTGTGGCAATTCAACTTCAGGTGATGGTCCAGGCAGCCTGTGTCAAGAGGAGGGATTGGTGTCCAAGGGGTGGGTCACACCTGGTGTCCCTTGTGGGCCGCGAAGGCTACATGCCACCCGTCAGTCCGCCGCCGGCATGAGCAGCTTCACTCCTGAGGGGCTCCATTTTGCCTCTTGGAGGAGAATGGGGCTCCGAAAACCCTGAGCAGCCCATCCAGTGTGTGCACACTGGCTGAGCTGCTCAATGAAGAGGCGTAGGTGCCCTCAATGAGGGCTTGCCGAGCCCAGCCTAGCCTCAGTCTCGACACCTCAAACCTGCTCCCACCCCCTGCACAGGGAATTCCGGCTCAATGACGACATATACGCCCAGGACAGCATCGAGCTTTTGAAGCAGTCTGGCATCGACTTCGCACAGAACGAGGCACGCGGGATCGACATTCACGACTTTGGCGCGCTGCTGATGGTGTCTGGCGTGGTCTTGAACGAGGACGTGCGGTGGCTCACCTTCCACTCCAGCTATGACTTCGGGTACCTTCTCCGGACTGTGACATGTGCCCCGCTGCCCAACACCGAGTCCGACTTCTTTGAATTGCTCAAGGTGGGTTGTGTGGTCGTGTGGGGTGCAGGCACCTCGGTACTGTGTCCGCTGCTGCATGGTGCAGCACAGAGCCTGCTGGCCTTGCTTCAGTGGGATGTGCTTTGCTGGAGGATTTGTGACCCTGCTTGCCCTCCCATCACCGAGGTCCTCCTCCACCTCCCACCTCCAGAGCCTCCCCCTCCCCCCGGCCCACAGATCTTCTTTCCCAGCGTGTATGATATCAAGTACCTCATGAAGTTCTGTGACAACCTCCATGGCGGACTGAACAAGCTTGCAGAGACCCTGGACGTCGCACGGATCGGGCCCCAGCACCAGGCCGGGTCGGACTCGCTGCTGACCAGCGCCACCTTCATGAGGCTGGCGGAGAAGCACTTCAAGGGCTTGGCGGGGACGCAAAAGCATGAGAACGTGCTCTATGGCTTGGGCGCAGACGGCAATAATGAGCTGCTGAACCCTGTGGAGTAACATACGTATAATTAGAGGCCGGGGTAGAGACAAGAGGGGAGGGTGTTTGGGGGCGTCTAATTTGGCGCGGACGGCAGTTCCTGAGAGTGTGGGGCAGGTAGCAGATCCCGGGACACAGGGGCGCGCCATGGCGCAACAAAGGTGTCTGACGGTCAGAATGCAACCGTCTTCGCATCGAGATGACGCGTAAAACATAGACCAGGAGGCTTGGGATCTCTTCGTGACGGCTGCTCTAATGAGCTCCACCCTCAACTATGCACTGGTGCGGGAGCCCCGTCTCCTGGACATTGTGGACGATGAGTGGGCAGCAGAAACCCTCCCGGATGATGGTAGGGTCCTTGTATTGAGATGCTCTTGTCATAGAATGTATTAGAGTCTGTTGTGGTCTGGAGTGATCTGGGCTACGCGAAACCAGCCTGGCACTGCCCTGAATCGCAGACATCGAGCTGCCTGCGGGCCTGAAGGACCTGTCGGACTCGAGCGAGCTCGGTGAGGCCGGCGTACCGCCGGAGCCGCAGGGCTGGGACGAGCTGGCCTTGAGTTCTTTGAATTGATGGCATCGTGGCGTTGGGGGTATGCACCAGGCCCCCTCACTTCGTCGTCACCCCCTTGCCTGTACCCTCTACTGTGTTCATAGAGCTTGTAACAACCCAACACTGACCCTCTGGGCGGGCTGTCAGACATGTATGGGTCATCAGCAGAGGCCATATTTGTAAGGCATGCACCCGGCGCTGCATCGCCTGAACCCCGGTGCACAGCCCAGACCCGGTGTTCTACTCACCCAACACCACTCCCCTGCCCCACCGACACCCCCTACATGCCCATGCCCTTCATGAAATCCCCAATGTCCAGGTTGGCATCGCCGTGCGCCACGGCCTCCTTGTCGGCCGGGCGTGCCAGACGCCCGGAGCTGGCCTTGCAGTCGAGGAAGACGGCCCCTTCCACGTCCACGCCCGTCACCGCCCCACACTCCTCCAGCCATGCCAGGCAGCTGGCGAGCCCGCGTTCCTCGTCCTGAAGGGGGGAGGTGTAACGAGGAGGTGAGGTTGTGATTGGCAGAGACGCGGGGACACTCACCCAGCATTCCAGGAGGGGCCTTCACCGAGCACGTCTCAGGTGCCACACGCATTCACGAAAGCCTCCAGAGTCCAGTGACACAGTATCCCTCCACCCCTCCTCTCCCCACTCCCCGGGCATGCCATCCAATCCCCACCTGAGCCTCGTGCTCGCCGACGTATCTCGCCGCCGAGCAGCCCGGCAGCGGGTCGCTTTGGGGCTCCGCACCACCCCCCCCCTCACCCCCAGCCCCCTCGCCCATCTCCGGCCGCCGCACAAAGCCCAGCATGCGTGCCAGGTCGCGCCCGGCCACGCCCGGCTTGAAGGCCTTGCAGGCCGCGCACAGCGCGTCGTAGCGCAGGCCCGGCACCGCCAGGTCCATCAGCGCGGCGCCCAGGCCGGGCGCGCGCGCGCGCAGCGCGGCAAAGCGCGGCGCGTCCCCGGCCGCCAGCGCCGCGCGCGCGGCGAGCGCGTGGCGCACCGCCGGCGCGGCGGCGTCCTCGGGCCGCAGCGTGCCCAGCGTGCGCAGCAGGGCCAGGCCCTCGCCGTGCCGCGCATGCACCGCCTGGTACAGGATGCGGTAGGCCAGGAACTCGGGGCGGTGGGCGGGGGTCGGGATCGGGGTGGCGGTCCCGTCGGCACGCGCCGGCGCGGCCGCGCCCGTGCCCTTTGGTCTCGCCGCCCCCCCTCCTCCGCCCCCCCCCCGACGCCGCAGCAGCATCCGCCGCGTCCAGCATCGCCAGCTGGCCCTGGCACTGGTTGTACTCGGCCACGTCGCCGTACTCCAGCGCGGCGCGGGCGTGTGCCTCGTACACCTGCCGCGCCAGGCCGTTGCGCAGGTGCTGCACGGTGCAGTCCTGGCGCAGGCCCTTGAACTGGTCCAGCGCGTAGAAGTAGGCGGCCTGACCCGACGCGATGCGGGCGACCAGCTGGTCCAGGGCTGCACGGAGCACCGGCTCCGAGCGCACCGTGGCCGGGTCCGGCGCGGAGGTGAGCCGGAAGTAGCTCTTCTCCAGCCGCGTGCAGGTGCCCTGTTGGAGTGTGCGTGTGTGTGTTGAAAGAGAGTGTCGACGGGGGGGCTGGGTGCCATGGCCGCGGCATGGGCGATGCGCAGCGCATCCAGCGCCCCCTTCCTCGCCATCCAACCCACGCACTGCTTCCTCTCCGCACCTTGACGGCAAAGGCGTCCCAGTCCAGCTCCTCCTGGGTGTTGGCGCGGTCCAGGGAGGCCAGGAAACGCTGGCGCCGCTCGTGACCCACGTTTGGCCTGCGCGTTCGGGAAAGGAAGGCGCACAGGGTGCCGTGGAGCGCAGGCGTCGCCATGCTGCACACTGGCCTGGCGGAGGGAGGTCTGTGGCGTGGGGGTACCCCCCCTCACATGCATTGCAGTACGGACCCGTGCCCCACCGTCGACCCAATCCTAAAAATAAAAAACTCACCGACTGGCCACGCCGTCGGCCGCCCCCGACCCAAACCGCCCGGCCCGGGCGCGCGCCCGGACCTCTTCCTCACCGCCGGGGACCGCGGCGCGGCGCCCGGCCTTCCTACGCCACGGGCCCCTGCCCTCCGCCCCGCTCTCCTCGCTCTCCGTGCACAGCTTGGCCGGCGACCGCGCGGCCGCTTTCCGCCCCTTTTTCGGCCTGCCCCCGGCCGCGAGGCCAAACACGGCCGGGCTGGGGGGCGGGGCGCCCGCTCCGGCCTGCTCGCCGGTCTGCCAGGGCAGGCCCCTCTTCATCCCCTGCGCCGCCGGGCTCGCCGCCTGGCCCGCGCCGGGAGGGTTGGCAGGCGGCAGCCAGGGCGCAGCAAAAGTCCCCGCAACCCGGCTGTCCCCGGCCGCCGAGCGCAGCGCTGCCGCAGCAGGCGCAGCGTGGCTCGAGGCGCCGTCAGTAGACTGGGGGGCGAAGGCCGCCGTCTCTCTGACCAGGACCGCGGCATCCTCGGCGCTGTGCTGCATGTCGGGGAGGGGCAGGGTGTCCCAGTCCCGCCTCCAGAGCTCACCTGTTGGGGGCAAGGGTGGGGAATCTGAGGAAACTGGGGTCCGGCCGGGGCCGAGCGCGGATCCACAGCCCACCACCGCTTCACGTCACGCTCACATGGATATCCTATCAGCCCCCGCCCCCCCCCTCCCCCGTCTCCTCGCCGCACCCTGCGCCTGGGCTTCCGCGATGATGCTCTTCAGGGCCAGCTGGAGCCGGGGCCGGGCCTTGGCCGGGGTGGCGGTGAAGGCGCGCTCCACGTAGGCCTTGAGGGAGGGGGGCCAGGCGCCCTGGCCCGGGGCCGGGGCCGCGCCCGCGGCGGGCCGCCGCGTCACGTTCACACGCAGGAAAGCGGGGCGGACGGAGGCCGGCGGGCCGCGCCCGCCGGCCGGTGGCTGCGCCGGGGCGGGGCCCGGGGCGCCCCACCCGGCCCCCGCAGACTTACCTGGGTGCGCGGCGGCGATGGCGGCGGCCGCAGACTGGGCCGCGCTCACCAGCGATGCCGTGGCGGCGGACTCTTGCGGGGCGGGGCGGGGCCCAGCCGCCGGGGCGGCCGGGGGCTGCCACGCCGGGCGGGCGGGGGGGATGCTCCGCTGCGGCGCCAGCGTGGGGGGAGGGGGCACTGCGTTGTACGACTCTGGGGGGTGTGGGGGGTGAGGGGGCTGGGACGGAGGCTGCGGGGGCCCGGGGAGGGCCGCGGGGACCGACGGCGGCGGGGCATACACAGACGCGGCGGCCTGGTAGCTAGGCCTGGGCGCGCCGTGCCTGGCGGGAGGGGGAGTTCGGAGGGCGGGGTCCGTGATTACGAGGGGTGGACGCATGGGGCCATGGTAAGCAGGCTCTGTGACGGAGTGCTCCATGCATGCCTAGGGGGTGTGGCAGACAGTGTGACATCATGCAACCCCTTCACCCCCTCCACTGTGCCAGCGGCCAGGTCACTCACCCGTATGCCGGGTCTGGGCCGTGGTAATGTGGCTGTTGGTAGTGGTACCCGGGGTGCTGGTGGCCCGGGTAGTGCCCATACGCATGCGGGGGGTGCCCGGGGTACGCAGGTCCAGGCTCCCGTCCCCAGGTCCCATGGTACTGGTGGTACTGCTGCTGCGCTGCATACCCATCTTGAACGTACCCAGGAGCATGGGCAGGGGCCGGAGGGGCGGGGGAAGGGGCCGCTCCCGCTGTCGTGTCGGGGTAGGGCGGCGGCGGCGGCGGCGGGGGTGGATCCTGTGAGGGGGAGACGACGCCGAGCCATTGGAGGGGGACCTGACTGGTGGTCCTGCCCAGGAAGCTCATCCATCTCACGAATCACCCCAGCTCTCCCATGGTGAATGCTGATCTGGATCCCTACCATGGGGACAGCAGCAAGCTCAGCAGGCCCTGGGATGGTACAGCAAACTAGGCCATCGTGTGACAGAGTTGGGCCGCCCTAGACATTGGTCCCCGTCGTATCCGGTATCAGGGTGTCCTCAAGCAAGCATACATGCTCGATGTGGGCTTTTCGCCCGGCAGGCTGAGGGATGAGTGCTCCCCGTCCAATGCTGCGGGCTCCGAGCAAGTTCGTTCCCACTCCACCTACAAAACTGCAAGCATGAGTAGTACAGGAAGCAGTAATGACGAGTGCGGCTAATCTTTTTACCCGAGGTCCATGAGAAGCACTAATGCTTGGCGTTGGAGTCCAGAATAGTCCCACACAGGCTATATGTCGGGACGGGGCCTCGGGAGCTCCCGCCACTTGCCTGCTCTGATCTGAGGAATGCGGTCCCGCAGCAGAGCGCATGTCCCCAACGAACATGCAATGCCAGCTCAGATGAATCACAGATGCTGTCATTCTGTCAGTGAGCCGCACCTCTGACCTTTCAGAGGCCCGCACAGCAGGCACTGGGCACCGGCGCCATCGCGCTCCACTGCGGATGCCGGAGTCTCAGCCCAGCAGTCAGATGAGTGTCCTGATCAACCGTCTGGATACTCATCTGAAGAGCGGAAGGCACAAGAAAGCTTTGAAAACCGCCGAGGAAGGTAGGCTGATCACGGCTGTCGAGGGTGCCTGGGTGATGGTGGTGGCACCTGGTGCACAGCCTCCGCTTCCAACCCGCACCCAGCCCCATCATCTCCTCCACTACCCTGCAGTGCTTAATGTGGACCCCAGCGATGAGGACGTGCGCCGCTGCAAGGTGGTCCTCCTGCTGGAGCTGAATCGATTTGCCGACGCGCTGGCTGCAATCAGCGCGCATGGGCTGGACAAGGAGCTAGCCTTTGAGCGCGCCTACTGCCAGTACAGGGAGGGGAAGCTTGAGGACGCCCTCGTCACGCTCCAGATGGTGTCTAAGGACCGCCAGGTGAGCGGGGGGTGTGCATGCAGACGCAATCAGGCCTCCCTACCCCACTAGCCATGCGCTGGGCCTGGGGGTTACTTGCCACATCGGCCCCATGGGGTGAGTCTGTGGGTGGCTGGTAGGGTGTTGTTACTAGACCCAGTGGCCGCCTCTGCGATGACCTCTGTCCCTCCCTCCCTCACTGCCTTCCAGGAGGCCAAGCTCCAGCTAGAGGCCCAGCTGCGGTACCGCCTGGGGCAGTACCCCGAGGCGATCGCCATCTACCGCCAGCTGTTCCAGCAGTACAAGGCAGAGACCATGGAGGTGCAGACCAATGTGCTGGCCGCCTATGTGGCGGGCGGCCAGGCCGCGGAGGTCCCTGCCGTGCTCGAGGCTATGAAGGTGCGAGTCGGGAGCCATCCTGCAGTATCAGCCTCACTCTGTGCCAAGTCCTTGCTGTGCCGGGTCTGGGATCTGCATTCCCTAGGTGTTCTGTCATACTGTTCATCACACAGCACTGGCCCCGCCTTATTATACTAGCTCCTCCTTCCCTACCCATCCGCCCCCTCACAAATGTGCGAAGAGTCAATTTCTTGCAGATCCCCCCCCGATCACCTAACTCCTTTCCCCCCTTCACCGTCAGGCGTCCCCCAAGGACAGCTTCGAGGTGGCCTTCAATTCGGCCTGTGCGCTGCTGGAAACCGGGGAGCTGGAGGCCGCGCAGGAGCGCCTGCTGCTGGCGCAGCGTGTCGGGGAAGAAACCCTGATCGAGGAAGGGCTGGAGGAGGAGGAGCTGGCCAAGGAGCTGGTCCCCATCACCGCCCAGCTGGCCTACGTGGCGCATCGGTGAGGTGGAGGAAAGGGGGGGAGCGTGCAGAGTGGTGCTTGGGGGGTGGGGGGTTCTGGAGAGTTCCAGGAGGACGCCAGCTTTGTCGGCGGGCGCTCTCGTCTGCATTCATTTGCGCCAGGACCCCTCAGAACCACATCCCCTCGCCTCCACCCTCCCAGCATAAACTCACCGCAACCCTACCACCCCCCATCCCCCCCTCAATATTAAAAACAGGCGGGGCGCGGCGGGCGAGGCGGAGGCCCTGTACCACCAAACCATGGCCTGCTGTCCCGGCGACGCCGCCACCGAGGCAGTGGTGGCCTGCAACCTGGCGGGCCTGGCTCTGCTGAAGGGCGAGCGCCGCGGCGCGGGCGAGGCGCTGCGCCGGCTGGAGTCGGCGGCGCTGGAGCGTGTGGGCGGCTTCCTGCGCCTGCGCGCGTCGGTGGAGGGCCGGCTCAGCCCCGCGCAGCGCGCCGCGGTCCTGGCCTGCGCCGCCTCGGTTGCAGTCGGCGCGACGCGGCTGGACGTCGCACGCGAGCTGCTGCGCACGCTGGGCTCCAGTGCCGGCGCGGGCGCCGTGCCGCGCGCGATGCCCCTGCTTCAGGCGTCGCTGGCGGCGGCGGAGGGGCGGCCGCGCGACGCGGCCGCCGCCCTGGGCGTGCTGGGCGAGGGCGACGCCGCCGCCACGGCGCTGCGCGCGCAGCTG
>NW_011934142.1:0-1605 GCF_000733215.1 Auxenochlorella protothecoides
GCGCCAGTGCCCCGCCGAGTACCACCCGCAGCCCTCAAAGCGCCGAAAGTTGAAGAGGATGGTGAAGAAGGCCCAGCCGACGTGCACAAACCAGTCCGTTTTCTTTTCCTCTCTGTCACCCGTCTTCTTCTTCCCCCGCTTCCCCTCTGTGTCCACCTGGTACTCCTCCGCCTTTCCACGGAGGCAGGCCTTGATGGCCTGTTTCTTCCTGGCGGGGATACCATGAACCTCCTCGAGATTGAGGAATTTCAAAGCCTGGGATTGGCAAGATGCGGGTGGGGCGGGTGTGAGCGACGAGGAGTCGGGGCCTCACACCTCTGCTGCACCACACGACCCCCAGACCCTGGGTCCACGGAGCATCGCGGGACGATCCTACAGTGTATTGCCCCCCCCCTCCCCCACCACGACTACAAAATAAAAGGAGTGGCCTGTGCTCGCGGTGTAGATCTGCAAGACACCTCTGCATCACCCATACCCCTCCCTCCGCAACATGCGGTGTTGATCCTCACCTCGGGCACGGTATACATTCTCCACTCCTTCTCGGTGGGAAGCTGCAGCCCCGTCATCCTCGCCACGCCGCCCCTGTCAAATTTCTCATGCCGCCGCAAGAGGGCCCACAGCGTCGTCAGGGTGCCGGTGATGTGCACCGCCTCGAAGCCCTGTCTGCAGGGCAGGAGGCTGAACAGCCGCCCGATGTGCCGCGGCGGCGGCGGCTTCTGGGGGCTCTGGGCGGGGCTTCCGGCGGCGTTCGCCGCGGCCTCCTTGCGCTTGGCCAGCGCCGCGCGCCGCTGCTTGCCCAGGCCCCGCCGCTTGCTGGGGATGCCGGCGTCCTTGTTGGCCGCGTGCTGCTTCGCACGCTCCTCAACCTTGCGCTTGAGCTCTGTGGCGGCTGCGGCTGCGGCTGCTGCGGCGGCTGACGCTGCAGTGTCACCGACCTGTGCATGTAGGTAGGATCTGGGGCTGGTGAATACATGTGTAGCTGTGCTACCCATCTGTCAAACCCCTAGCCGCCCCCTCGAGGCTGCCAGAAAGTACTCGTGTCAAACCACTGCCAATGTTCATACACTCGCGCATTCCCGGTCGTCCCTCACCACTCACATCTGGGCAATTTGCGTCGTGCTGCGTCGCCTCCTCGCCCGCCTGCCCTTGTGGCGCATCCCCGGGCGTCTGCGCGGGGGCTGGCGCGGCCGGCTGTCGCCTTTCGCGCTCCGCGAGGAGTCGCCTGGCCAGCGGCAGGCAGAGGTGCGGATGATGTTCCCACAGACCCGACTTTGGCCTCTTCGGCATGCGCCGGCGGAGTTCGACGATCCAGTCCACCTGCTCCTGCGTGAATGGCACATGCCACCACGCAGCCGCCCTGCCCGAGGGTGGTGGTGGTGCTGCATCGCTGCCGGTGGTAGGGGCTGGGGGCGGCTGGTCGGGCGCGGCGGCCGGGGCTGGCGATGGCGCTGCGGAGACGCCGGGGCCCAGGACTGGGGTAGGCTGGATGGGAGTGGCGGCTGGGGATGGCGCTGCGGAGACGGTGGGGCCCAGGACTGAGGGTGGCTGGTTGGGCGCGGCGGCCGGGGCTGGCGCTGCGGAGACGCCGGGGCCCGGGGCTGGGGG
>NW_011934142.1:3060-4151 GCF_000733215.1 Auxenochlorella protothecoides
GCCCTGCCCGAGGGTGGTGGTGGTGCTGCATCGCTGCCGGTGGTAGGGGCTGGGGGCGGCTGGTCGGGCGCGGCGGCCGGGGCTGGGGGGGCCGCTGCGACGTTGCTGGCGGCTGGGGCTGGCAGTGTCTGGTCGGGCGCGGCGGCCGGGGCGGGCGCTGCAGCTGTGGAGACGCCAGGGTCCAGGGCCCGGGGCGGCAGGCCGGACGCGATGTCTAAGACGGGCTCAGCAGCTGCGCTGGCGCCAATCGCTGGGGTCGAGGTCGCCTGGTCGGGAGTGGCGACCGGGTCTTCTGTCGGCGCCAGAGGGTTTGCGAAGCTGACGGACAGCACTGCGCGGGCGCAGTGGCGTGGCCAATTTCCCTTTACCCCTAGCTCCAGCTTGGCATTCTGCTGGAGATGGCGGAGGAGCTCCCTCTTGTAGTACGTAGAGGTGGTTGTCGCTAGGTCCCCCGCCGCCTCATGGATAAAGAGGCGGATGTACTCCATGTCGGGCGGCTGGAGGTCGACACCAGCCCGCTCAAGTGTCTGCCGAAAGAGGGCGACGGACTCGGCCAGTGGCGCGAACGCCGCCCTCGCGTCGGTGGCCGCAGTTCCGCCGGCTGCCTCGCGAGGTCGCCAAATGAGCGTTATGCATCTGCGCCGTGGTTGTAATGGGTGGGTGGGTCGAAAGGGTGGCTGGTTATTCGGCCCCTGCTCTGTGGCGCATGCCGCTGCACCCCATCTGTGGCAACGTGTTCCAGACAGCTGCAAGCATTCCTGATCCAACCAGCACACACCACATGCAGACATGGGACCCTATCAAGCAAGGAAACCAGGCATCTGTCTGCCTACAAGATAAACCCACCCACATCCCACCCCCAACACACAGGAGACCCACCTGCTAAACAATGTCTTGTCGAGTGGTTGCAGGGCCGCATCCGCGTCCGCCCGGCCAGCCTGCTTCCACCGCTCGCACTCCTCCACCATACGGATGGCGTGAAAGTTGGCGAAGAGGTCGCCGACGGTGCGCGACTCGGTGACGACTGCGACGACGTCGTCCACTGTCGGTCGAAGCGCATCCAACACGCGCTGCTGCTGCTGCCCCATCTT
>NW_011934143.1:0-50565 GCF_000733215.1 Auxenochlorella protothecoides
TTTTGCGGTGAAATATGAAATACAAACGAAGTTGCCTTGCGGTATCAATGTTCCTTGTCTGTGTGTAAAGACGGCCATGAGGGGCAGTACAAAATAATACACACACACTGCAATGGGATCACGTCGCTGCCCATGGATGGAGTCATAAACTTCAAAGGTGGTTCCGACCCCTACCAAACCACGAGAGTGAGAGAGGGGCTTATGCAGCGCATGCTGTATTCCCCAATGCTGTGCATAGATTAGATGGAGTTTGTATCCCAGCGTGGTGATGGACGTCGGGGCAGCAGCTCTTCCTGGATCAACAAGCTTGACTTTACCTCCCATTGAGGTTCCAAATGTACGCTGCGAGGTTATCCGGCAGGCCAAGTCTGGTTGGATCAGATGATCGGAAGGACCGGCAGGATCGTTGAGCAGTCGTTTCTTGGGTGACAGTATGTAATAAGCCATGCATGTCATGGCTGACCAGCTGCAAATGAGAGGATGTAGGTGCTTCAACCTCAGGCATAGCGCGTCGACATGAACGTGCGTGACAGAATAAGGTGCCCCTATTGAAAGTGGCTGAAGTGTCAACGGGACCAGTCGCCCGTGTTTCTGCTGCAAAGTCTTGTTACGGTACATACACTGAATTTAATGGCATTCTTTCTATCACGATTCATGCCGTGGGGGAACCCGCACAGGTTCGAATCCTGTAGGCCGCGAAGAATGTATCTGCGGCTTTGGCCGAGCGGTTAAGGCGCGGCACTCGAATTATGCTTTTGCAACTTCAACATTACAAATCCCAAGGTTTATGTGGATGAAGAATGTCTTACGGCTGACACAGGTCATTAACAGGCCAATTGCCTCTTGTGAGGGGATTTGAAACCTCCCGCAATTCGAACCCGCTAACGAAGGAGTTGGAGTTGCCTGCGAACTGCACTTTTAAGCTGCGGGACTTTATCAATTGCGCCGCTGCTTCGTGTTCCGATTCGCGACAGCGACCCTGCTGCGGCCTGTCTGTGTATCGTCCTGCGTCGGGACGAAGCTGTCGCTGGTGGGACAAGTCCAAGAAAACAGGTGATCAAAGGCGGGACAGATCCTCTTGTGCCATTCTCTAGTATCGGCATGCGGTGTGGCTGGACAGGCTACCGGGAAAACTAAAGACCTCCAAAAAGCATGCGGGGGGCCGTGTCTGTCTGTCAGCGACGGTAAATGTCTGGCGACGGTGGCTGAGTACGGTCGTCCACGTCAGTGTGCCAAACTTCATGCAGGACGTCGACAGCTGTGGGAGGCGCCGCGAGCGGCCCTGAGCCGATGTGTGTCCGTCTTAACATCGAGCAGCATCCAGCGGACGAATCACGAACCATCGACATGTCTCATGTGCCTCAAACTCCCAACGCGGCACCTTCATACACGCGTCTTCCCGAGAGCCCCGCATCTTCCTGCGCCTTCGCATGGGGACCACTTTGATTGCCCCGTGGCGAACCCATGAATCTCGAGCACCGTGTACCTTAAGGCGGGCAATGCGACAGTAAAACTCATTACAATCTCCCTTGTTCGAGAATTTGCGGTACTGAACTCTTCTTGAGTGAGTTCGGGAGGGTTTTCGACCCTAGACTCTAGTGGTCGCCTCGCCATTCCCCCTGGATCCCATACTCTGCTCATTCCTGGCCCAATATCCCCCCCACAGATATCATGAAGACAATTACCTGCACCCTTCTCGGCCTCCTGGCCCTGTGCATGCTCGCACATGGGAGAGACTCCGCCGTAATTCGTCGGGAGCTGCAGGCGTCTGCCAGCGCGACGGCCATCGCCAACGCGGTCGCCTCCGGCAACACCACAGCAGCGGCCAACGCCATTTCAACGGTAAGAGGTCTTGAAAGGCGGTCATTCAATAATTTGCTGTAGGAGGTCATCTCAAGTTGGGGTATCCGGGAGAGCTTCTGTTCAACACGCCCGATCCCGCGACGCCATGATGTTCCCGACCGTGCGAGATCCTTATCTCGATTCGCGCAGGCTCTGGCGAAGGGCGATGGAAAGGCCGTCGCAGAGGTAAGCATAGTTGTTGACAAGTGATTCTAGGAGACCACCGCCTTGTATCCTGGCTGGTGTCACCCTCGTGTCGACCCCCCCGCTTCCAATGACCTTCGCCAGGCCACAGCCATCGCTCAGGCGAATGGGAATGGTAATGCCCTCGCCAATGCTGCTGCCGAGGCAGTTGCCTCCGGTGATGCCTCGGCCGAGGCCACTGCTCAGGTGAAAGGAATGCATTATACCAAGTCATCGTCGCAGTGGACATACGGTTGGGGGGATGCAAAACGTGGCTGCGGGCTCTGAAGATCTGGCAAGCAAGTGCTGCAGCGCAAGGGGCACAACAGCGTTTGTAAGGCATGCACCGTGCACGTCGCAGCCCTGGATCTGAACATGTTTCTACCCTCCCCTTGCTCCATTCCAGGCTGTCAGCCAGGGGGCCGGCACCAAGGTCGACCCTGCCACCATCACCAACGCGAATGCCGTCGCCCAGGCGGTCAACGACGGCTCCGGCGGCGACGTGAGCGCCTCCGTCACCGCCAACTCTGCGGCCTTCAGCGAGGTCAACAAGGCCACTGCCTCTGCCGTCGCCACCGCCGTGGCCAACGTGTGCGGCGCCGGCAGCGCCCAGGCCCAGGCGAACGCGGTGGCCGAGGCTGTCTCCACGGTGAGGGCGTGAGGGGAGTTCATACGTGATGGTCGAAGGGATAGTGTGGGGCGAGGGAAGTGGGGGCCATCAGAAATCTATGGATGGTTTACCGTGCGTGGGCGTCCTGCAATGTGGTCTTCTCTCATCGTCCTGTGCTGGAAGCAGAACACCTTCGTGGATCTGCACTTGCCTGATCGATCCTTGCATGCTGGGATACTCGCACCTTTCGCAACCCCTTCTCACCTCTCCAAACTCCCCCTCTCATCTCTGCCGGCAGGCCACAGCCAAGGCTTTTGCCTCGGTGTTTGCCACCACCTCCGGCAAGGGAGCGACGGCGTGTGGGGACGCCAGCGCCGCCGCCACCGCCGTAGCGACCGCCATCGCAGACGCCACCGCCACCGCGATCGCCCAGGCCGGCTGCTGCCAATCCAGCGCCCAGGCCATCGCCCAGGCCACCGCTTCAAGCATCAAGACCTCGGTCGCCCAGGCTGCGGCCAGTGCAAACGCCTGCGCCTCGGATGGGGGCACCGCCAATGCCAATGCAGAGGCCTCTGCCACTGCCACGGTGCGAGGGAATGGGGGCAAGGAGGGCACAGAAGTAAGAATCAGCATGGTACTTGGAGCTTATGGCCTGCGGTTCCAGCCCGCTACCTTCTGAATCAATGGGGCTCGTAACACCGCGCAGTGCATGGGGATGCCATGGCTCAACCCTGACCCGCACCCTGGCCTCGCCTCTGAGCCCCCCTCTCTCGCCACACTCCCAGGCAAAGGCCACCGCGAGCGCCCTTGCGACGGCCTTTGCACAGCTGCAGCAGTGCTCTGGCACCGCCGGCCCCACCGCCGGCCCCACCACCTCCGGCCCCACCACCTCTGGCCCGTCCGCCTCGCCAACCGCCACTCCCAGGTACTCTCCTCCACCACCCGCTGCAAAAGCATCCTCCACGCGTTCCCCAGGGTCGCAGCAATACCCTCCACCACCACAAAAGACGCGCCCTCCTCCACCTACCACCCGGACCCCACCACCCCTCCGCCGACCCCCACCCATCAAACCCAGGTCCCCCACTACCGGAGGAGGCACCGGAAATCCCTCAAACGGCTCCGCGCCCTCCTCGAAGTGCAGCACCTTTGTCGCACAGGACTGCTGCGCCAGCGGCGCCGACACCTGCCAGAACGGGCAGTGGGTCAAGGTACAGCAGGGTCCCTTGGATTGCATGGTTTCGACTCCTGCAGCATTCTGTGGGAGGGTGTCAGGGTGGGGTCCCGGGGATGGTCCTGACGCTCTGTTGGGATGCATCGGCAGCGGATGCTTAATGGTCCACATCTCGCCACGATTTCCCAACCCTCATAGGCGTCATCCAACCCCCTGGCGTACGGTGTCAAGGACATCATCAATGGCGGGGCCATCCAGTCCACCGTCTGCTCTTGTTGAACGGAAGATCGTCCCAGATGGTGTTGAGTTGCCCAGCCAGAACCTCCCCTACATAATTTGCTAAGAAAGTGACTCGCTTTCCCACGTCACCAAAACTCGGAAAGCCACCTACTACTTCAAGTACCACGTTGCGAACCAGTCAGATAATTGACCTGTGAGATTTGTAAGCTGGCTGGGCCTGAACATCGGCATCTGTCTTTACGGCCCAATCACCTAGCATCCTAAGAGCTTCAGGAGTATCCTTGTCGTGGATCGTTACCAACCAACGGAGGAGAACACTAAATGATGCGTCACGGGTTGCATGTCATCCAGCAGTGACTGCGTATCACTCGGGGTGTGAATCCTTTCCCTCAGTGCGTCACTGTTTGCATGGGCAGGCCAGCCTGTCCTGCGGCTGTACTGCCAGCCCCGGAAATCGCGCAACGTGGTTTGAGTCGAGCATGCCAGGGACCGAAGTTCAAAACCCACAACAAACGAGCGATTCAAGGGGTGTGACGTCGCCATGTGACCCATCGAGCGAGAGTGTCCGAGCTTCGCGGATACTGCTCCGTCCGTGAGCACAGGAGGACTGGCCATCACGCGCTGAAAGCGCATGAACTCGCGAAGTTAAATGAAGATCCGCATCAGCAGCAATGCGCTGGGAATACACGATACTCGACACCTGAGAGGTGATTGTTCCTCGATGCAGTTCCAAGTATTATGTAGGGCAGTTCCTATCTCTGCACGTCCCATGATCAATCGTCTGTCCATGCTGTTCGCCACCCCCCTGCCGCCGTGTCGATGGTGTCCGCAGCTGCCCTACACACCTCCCTGGACGTTGTTCTCGGGAGTAAACGAGCCAAAAGATATTCGTATGGGCGCGAGACGCTGGTCGCCGGGTGGGTTCGCGCCACCGAGGCCGAGACCCCTGACTCCAGGCGGTCTCACCCCGGTGTGAAGGATTTGCCTACATGCACCTTCACATGGAAGGGGCAATAAACTCCTCATAGCACGGTTAGTGCGGGGTCCACGTAACCTGAAATCAAAGATATGCGCTGCTAGATCTTCATTCTGTTCTCCCATCCAGTGCACGCCAGGAAGGCAATTCACTTCTGGGTGAGTCTCAGAGCCAGTACGTCGTGTACCCGGCTCCCATGGCGCCCGCGGTTTCGATGTCGCATGCATGCATGAATCATGGTCAGCCTCCACCCCGCCACAGGAAACATGAGGACATCTACCTGGACCGCTGTGGGTCTGTTGACCCTGTGCATGTGCGTGCACGGTCGGGACTCCAGCAGTTTCCGTCGTCGGAATCTGAAGGCATCTGAGACCGCCACGGCCATCGCCACCGCGGTGGCTTCCGGCGACACCGCCGCAGCTGCGGAAGCCATCGCGACGGTGAGAAGGGATCGAGTTCAGATGAGACATGCGAATATTGTTTTCGTCGCCATCTGGATGCACCAGCGTGGGGCTGATCTTTTTATGGAACGGATTCCGCTCACCATGCATTTCGATCTAGTCTTCGAGGTTCCTCCTTTGTAAACCCTACAGGCCCTGGCGCAGGGCGACAGCAATTCCGTAGCAGAGGTAGAGTAAAGGTCAGGCATGCCGGATTAACGCATGGTTGCATGCCGCCATGTCTGAGCAAGTAATAAACAGCCATCCATTCCTCTCCTTCCCTGAAATGTCAGGCCACTGCGATTGCCATTGCCGATGGAAACGACAATGCCCTTGCCGATGCCGCGGCTGAAGCAGTCACATCGGGGGGAGCGTCCGCCGACGCCACCGCTCAGGCAAGCACAGTTTCCGACCATGGGTGCTGACCTCGAGTGGTTGGGACTCGTACGGTATCCACTGCACTGGTCACACCTGGATGGCATGCACAGTCTTGCTGCCAATTGGAGACTTGCAGCACTGCTCGTGTCTCCATGCCCCCAACATGCTCCATTAAGCCATCGCCCCAGTCCTACCCTTTATTCCCCTCCCACAGGCCCTCGGCGAGGGTTCCGGGGCCGAGATCCCTCCAGCCCAGATCACCGATCCCAATGCCATCGTCGCGGCGCTGCAAGGCAAGGCACAGTCCAGCCCTTCCATGACTATCAATCCCTCGGCTCCTGACGTCACAGAGCTCAAGGAGTCCATTGCCTCTGCCCTTGCCATGGCTGTGGCGGATGTTTGTGGGGGTGCCAGTCCCCAAGCCCAGGCAGAGGCAGTGGCGGAGGCTGTCGCTACGGTGAGATGTGTGATGGGGGGTCATGTGAGAAGATTATGGGCATGAGCACCGCGGCACCGTGCGAGAAATTCTCGAGGATGTCCAGTATGCATGTGTGGGAATGTGCGCTCCTGCGGGGGCTACACTGCACACCTGCATGAGTTGCACTTCTTTTGTCATTCCACCTACTGATCAAAGACCCAACAACTTCCACAACCTCTAATCACAGGCCACATCAAGAGTCTATGCTGACAAGCTCTCCACGTCTTCTGGATCCGGAGCAAGAACCTGTGCGAGTCCACCCATGACGCCAGTGGATGTTGCAAAACCCATAGCAGAGGCTAGTGCTACGGCGATTGGCAGCGCCACATGCTGTGCTGACGGCGCCCAGGCCATAGCGGATACCACCGCATCCAGCATCGAAGAATCGGTTGCCACTGCGCTTGCTCCTTCTGCTGCACTTGAGTGCAACCCAGACGGAGAGAGTCCTGCCACCATCGCCAATGGTGCCGCCACAGCTGCGGTGCGAGTGGCAATGGGAGGTGGACCCTGGAGAACAGGCTTTTTAAGTTGCCTGCGGGGAGTGTCTCCACCCTCAGGACATCTGTGGACTCATTGGTTGTGGCATCATAAGACACAAGACCTTTGCAAAACTAGAATCCGCATCCTTGAGTATACGCAAATCCAGCCCACCGCCGTACTCCTCGCAGGCGACATCCACGGCAATCGCCCTGGCCTCTGCATTTGGCCAGCTGCAGGAGTGCTCTGGCGCCGCCTCTCCCTCCAGTGTCCTGGTATCTAGCCCCTCGAGCACATCAGAGGCCCCCTTCGTAACCCCAGCCAGCGAACTAGAGGCCCCATCCGCGCCCCCAGCCAGCGAATCAGATGCCCCATCCGGACCCCCAGCCGCCATCATAGGGTATGAGGCATGGATTCGAACAGCGTTAATGGCTCGGGTGCCCTCTGAAGGGGTGACGATTGACAGCTTGTGGGTCAAAGGAGCTCTCATTTGGAAGTGCACTCATCTCAGGAATCAGCACATCGTGGAGTCCTGTTGTCCTGCAGGTCTCCCGACAACGAAGGCGATGCAGACCCCAGCATCAATGCCCCAGAAATTCAACCCAGGAAGTGCAACTTCGTCACGATCCGTAACTGCTGCACTGATGCCGCCCCTGAAACCTGTCAGAATGGCCAGTACTTCAAGGTGCGTCGAGGGGTGCTAGGATGCGTGGGTGCGCATGCTCCAAGCATGAGCAAATAGATAGGAGAGGCGTGTGGGAGGGCTGACATGCATGTGGTGGGGCTCACGTCAGGACCATGATAGCGACATCATCATGGAAGTCCCACTCCTCGCAGGCGACATCCACGGCAATCGCCCTGGCCTCTGCATTTGCCAAGCTGCAGGAGTGCTCTGGCGCCGCCTCTCCCTCCAGTGTCCTGGCATCTAGCCCCTCGAGCACATCAGAGGCCCCATCCGCGCCCCCAGCCAGCGAATCAGAGGCCTCATCCGCGCCCCCAGCCAGCGAATCAGAGGCCTCATCCGGGACCCCAGCCGCCATCATAGGGTATAAGGCATGGATTTGAACAGCGTTAATGGCTCGGGTGCCCTCTGAAGGGGTGACGATTGACATCTTGGAGGTCGAAGGAGCTCTCATTTGGAAGTGCACTCATCTCAGGAATCAGCACATCGTGGAGTCCTGTTGTCCTGCAGGTCTCCCGACAACGAAGGCGACGCAGACCCCAGCATCAATGCCCCAGAAATCCAACCCAGGAAGTGCAACTTCGTCACGATCCGTAACTGCTGCACTGATGCCGCCCCTGAAACCTGTCAGAATGGCCAGTACTTCAAGGTGCGTCGAGGGGTGCTAGGATGCGTGGGTGCGCATGCTCCAAGCATGAGCAAATAGAAAGGAGAGGCGTGTGGGAGGGCTGACATGCATGTGGTGGGGCTCACGTCAGGACCATGATAGCGACATCATCATGGAAGTCTCTATCTGTCCCTCAGGCATCACCTGACCCCTTGTCATATGGAATCAAGGACGCTAGGGCTGGTGTTTTTATCCAGCAGACGATCTGTCTTTGCTGAGGAGGGGCATCTGTCCGTGGCTTGGAATCGACCAGAGCAGTTTCTTGTTTTACAGGCGTCAGGTTGTCACCAATGTTACAAAATGAAAAGCAACCTTATCACTGTACTCCAAGCCTGTATTGCAGACATCTCGCCCTGCCTGTGAACTGCCTTGGCCCTGAAAGAGCACGTGCTTGTTCTTTTGACCGGCATCTACTGACGTTGCTTCATGCACGCTGAGACATGTGCCTGTTTTCTTGTAAACTCAGGCCAGCAAGTGTCATTGTACACATGTGCCCTCAGTAATTATGCATCTACGCTCTCCTGAGTCTTGCGCTGGATACTTGAAGAATGAGATCTTGCACTTCATCCGCCGAGCTGACTGCTCAAGGACAAAATGAGGCCGACCTGCACCTTGTCACACTGACTAACAACCTTGGAGACCTACGCAACCAGGCAGAGCATGTGCATGAAGGATGTACTAGCACACCCATCCCCAGTCAATAGTCGCACAGTGTCTCGGCCATCATGCTAGCATGTTTGGCTGCAAATTATTCATCCGCAGGATTATGTATCAAGCGCACCCCCTCGGCGCGAGTATAGATTCTTATTTGAGCCCTCATACACTTTGTACTTGCTTCCGATTTTCTTCAGCCTCCCCCTAAAATACTACCACCTCCTGGTGGCCTTCTCAACCCATCCCATGCCACATCATTGAGCATTCAGCTCGCGTTCACTGGTACTTCATCGTCCAAACTGTCAGAACGGTGCCCTGCTGACCTGTTCGCATCGCCATCAATCTCGCCGACGCGTCTTTGTCTGCCGCTGCTTGCGCCTTCCTGCGCCTTCACGGAAGCAGGAACTATCGTAAGGATATATATATATATTCCTTGCCTTCGGAAGTATGAAAAACGTAGGCTTAAGCGTACAGAATATTGTCCAGGTGCCTTCTCGACAGACTGCAGCTGGGTTAAGCTAACATTACGTCAGGACCATGATAGCGACATCATCATGGAAGTCTCTATCTGTCCCTCAGGCATCACCTGACCCCTTGTCATATGGAATCAAGGACGCTAGGGCTGGTGTTTTTATCCAGCAGACGATCTGTCTTTGCTGAGGAGGGGCATCTGTCCGTGGCTTGGAATCGACCAGAGCAGTTTCTTGTTTTACAGGCGTCAGGTTGTCACCAATGTTACAAAATGAAAAGCAACCTTATCACTGTACTCCAAGCCTGTATTGCAGACATCTCGCCCTGCCTGTGAACTGCCTTGGCCCTGAAAGAGCACGTGCTTGTTCTTTTGACCGGCATCTACTGACGTTGCTTCATGCACGCTGAGACATGTGCCTGTTTTCTTGTAAACTCAGGCCAGCAAGTGTCATTGTACACATGTGCCCTCAGTAATTATGCATCTACGCTCTCCTGAGTCTTGCGCTGGATACTTGAAGAATGAGATCTTGCACTTCATCCGCCGAGCTGACTGCTCAAGGACAAAATGAGGCCGACCTGCACCTTGTCACACTGACTAACAACCTTGGAGACCTACGCAACCAGGCAGAGCATGTGCATGAAGGATGTACTAGCACACCCATCCCCAGTCAATAGTCGCACAGTGTCTCGGCCATCATGCTAGCATGTTTGGCTGCAAATTATTCATCCGCAGGATTAT
Source organism: Auxenochlorella protothecoides (assembly GCF_000733215.1). Classification (NCBI taxonomy): domain Eukaryota; kingdom Viridiplantae; phylum Chlorophyta; class Trebouxiophyceae; order Chlorellales; family Chlorellaceae; genus Auxenochlorella; species Auxenochlorella protothecoides. The sequence continues at coordinate 10,009 of NW_011934143.1, forward strand.
GTATCAAGCGCACCCCCTCGGCGCGAGTATAGATTCTTATTTGAGCCCTCATACACTTTGTACTTGCTTCCGATTTTCTTCAGCCTCCCCCTAAAATACTACCACCTCCTGGTGGCCTTCTCAACCCATCCCATGCCACATCATTGAGCATTCAGCTCGCGTTCACTGGTACTTCATCGTCCAAACTGTCAGAACGGTGCCCTGCTGACCTGTTCGCATCGCCATCAATCTCGCCGACGCGTCTTTGTCTGCCGCTGCTTGCGCCTTCCTGCGCCTTCACGGAAGCAGGAACTATCGTAAGGATATATATATATATTCCTTGCCTTCGGAAGTATGAAAAACGTAGGCTTAAGCGTACAGAATATTGTCCAGGTGCCTTCTCGACAGACTGCAGCTGGGTTAAGCTAACATTTTGAGTGAGTGACGAGACGCTCGGATGAATCTGCAGTTCCGGTCTGATGTGCGCCCCTGCAGTCGGTCGCCCAGTATCGTTTCTCCTCACACGCAGAGGCCATGAAGACCTTTTCCTGGACTTTCATTGGCCTTTTGGCCCTGTGCATGCTCGCGCATGGACGAGACTCGGCCGTTTTCCGCCTTCGGAATCTGAAGGCATCTGCAACCGCAACGGCCATTGCGTCCGCTGTGGCTTCTGGTGACAGCACTGCAGCTGCCAGCGCTATCGCTTCAGTAAGGCAACGGATGATACTTTCTCTATGCATGACATGGTAATGTGTGCAGTGTGACTCCTGTCATCAGCCTGATACATTCCGTGGTCCATCGCTGGCACCATCCGGTTCACCGACCTCGGTGGCACTCTTTCATGAATATGCAGGCTCTGGCCGAAGGCAACGGCGACGCTGTCGCCGAGGTAATTGGCTTAATGTGGGCTTTAGGATTGCCATGGGTGCGCACTTCCCCTTGTCGAACCCATTATGATCATTCTACCGTCCCGGGCTAAACCCTATGTCAGGCCGCCGCTATCGCGACCGCCAGCGGAAACGGAACCGCCCTTGCAAACGCAGCAGCGGAGGCGGTCGCTTCAGGGGATGCCACCGCAGAAGCCGCTGCTTCGGTAATTGATGTGCTAGATTGTAGCAGTGAATTGGCATGGTATATTGACATGCGCGTAGTTTAATGAAGCTCTGCTTGGCCTGCCGTACGCCAATCATATGCCATTCACCTTCAAAAGCTCCTTCTCATTGGCGCGGGCTTGGCCGTACTCTAATCTCGTCTGTCATCCCGTGCGCCTCTCCCTTACCTTTCTGGCAGGCTATCAGTAATGGCACTGGTACTGCAGTGGATCCCAGCACAATCACTAGTGCCGAGGGCACAGCACAAGCTGTGAACAACGGTCAGGCAAAGAAAGTGGAGGCTATTGTCATTGCCAACTCCGCCGCTTTCAGCGAGATAAAGGAGTCCACTGCCTCCGCGCTTTCCACTGCCGTGGCCCAAGTGTGTGGTGGTGGGGCCGCTCAGGCCCAGGCTGAGGCTGTTGCCGAGGCTGTCTCCACGGTGAGCCCCAATGAGGAGGGTGGGCATCCTCGTAAACTATTAGGTTGGAACGCATGCACAGGTCGTCCCTCAGTCATTTGCCGAGCGCAAGAAGTACCTTGTCTTGCCTGCTGTGCTGCATGCAACTGAAATGCTATTAATGATCCAAACGATACACGAGGATCGACTAGAAGCCCTCACTGCTCTTCCTTCTCCCGCACTCAGGCCACTGCCAAAGCGTACGCCAGTGTGTTCGCTTCGACATCCGGCCCAGGGGCCTCTGCGTGCGGGAGCGCCGCAGCGTCTGCCACTGCTGTGGCCAAGGCCATCGCGGAAGCCAGTTCCACTGCCATCGCCCAAGCTGGCTGCTGTCCCTCCCAGGCCGAAGCCATTGCGGAGGCCACTGCCAACAGTATCGAGACTTCCGTCGCCACCGCTGCTGCAGCTGCATCAGCCTGCGCCACAGATGGAGGCACTGCCGAGGCCACTGCTGAAGCCACCGCCGAAGCCACAGTACGATGGGATGAGGGAGGCAGGTTTTGGGTTCCATCACAATGCCCATTGCTGTGACCCTTCCACATCTCTGCCAGGGGGCAGGTGGCTGGTTCGCCCCATAACTCTCTCACTGGCCATCCTTGACATGCTGGCGACCTACACAAGAATCCCTTCCACTCCCACACTCTCAGGCGACGGCCACCGCCACCGCCCTCGCGTCTGCATTTGCGGAGCTGCAGCAGTGCTCCAACTCCCCCGGCCCCTCCACCTCCCCCAGCCCGACCAGTCCCTCCAGTGGACCTTCCCCGACAACTCCTACCAACTCGCCGTCCCCCAGCCCTAGGTACTGGGTGCTGACAGTCTGGCACGCCCGCTGCAGTACGAGATCCCAGTACCTCTGTCAAAATCCAGGGCGTGCCCATGAATCAAGAGTGAACCCTGAAATCGCTCCACTCCCTAGTGCCACCACAGTTCACGCGCCTCGTCCCCGAGCCCCACCAACCCTAGCCCCATCGCAAGGAAATGCAACTCTATTGTTGCCCGAAACTGCTGCACCAGCGCTGCCCCCCAAACCTGTCAGAACGGACAGTATGTCAGGGTATGTGTAGTGTGGTGTAGGGAACAGAATGTAGTGTGCCCTGCACGACTTGCTCAGGCTGATTGGAGACATGGGGTTAGCGACCTCTTTCCTACTGTTCCAATCTTCTAAAATCCATCCTCTCAGCCTGCATGCTCACTCATTTCCTTCAGGCATCTACCAGCCCGCTGTCGTATGGAGTCAGGGACCTCAGGACTGGTGGAGCTCTACCGATCAGCGTCTGCTCCTGCTGAAGGGGCGGCCCCTGCACGAGCCCAGACCATATCTACAATTTCTATGTGCAAATCATGTATGTACTAGTCCGCTTTCCTCGGATCACAACACCAAGCTACTAGAAGTTTGTCCTAGTAGCACCTACTTTGACCTTTCTGCAGCATGATGGGATAAGTGCCAGGAAACTCTGTAAGTCGACGGCTGAGCCTGGTACTACACGAACGCCAAGTAGTGGTCGCCCTAATCAACCAATTGGTTTTTCGCCTCCCTATCGAATAGGAATCCTTGTTAGGTGAAGGAGTCGATTGCCGTACAAGTCGGCAAGTCGAATCCACCCAGTAGCTGGAGCTGGTGCGAAGGTGCAAATTCCATGTGGACAAAGCTCCACTACCGATAATTGTATTGCACCTTGATGTGCCGCATTCCATTTCAAAGATATCAACAACCTTGGAATGCAATATATCATTCCAGGCAATCACAGACCGCCAACTCGTGGATACCGGAAGAAACGCATACTCCCAGGACTTTACGGTGACGGGGCGCGCCCCACCGTCGTCCAAGATCTGGCCTCCGCTGATTCCCCTAACTCTGAACTCTGCGAACCACGACGTAAACCGGCGTTGCACCGCACCTGATGGCGTGCACAGTAGGGAGCAACGTTTTGGGATTATGCCGTGAGTATGGGAGGCGTTGCCCAGGATTGTACGGCTGTTGCGAAGGTCTCATGCCGGTATCTTCCAAAATATCTTCATGAAAATGGGCCGGCTATCTGTGCTGCACACACGCATCCAATTCATGACCAGCCCTTACATGCAATTTGTAGATACATTCCACTCCTGTTCACACCTTCGCGACCCTCGACCCTTACTCCAGGCGCGGCCTCGGAGACGTGCATCGCAGCTTGTGCCCAGGCGTTCATTGGTGTCTCCGACTGCAAAGGTACGATGTGTGGCATGAGTGAAATACATATGCCCTGCTGTGGGCGTACCGAACGTCCCAAAGTATCTGAGTCCACCAGAGGTGCCTTTTGACGTCCGGCCAGGCACCGTGCGCCTCCTGACGCCCGTCTTGCTGCCCCATGCAGGCCGCCGCCTCCACATGGAGGACCGACATACTATCCTTCCCGACTTCCAACTTTCCCCCACCACATCGGGCATCCCTCATCAGTTTGCGGCCGTGTACGACGGCCACTGCAGTGCTCGAGGCTCAGAGCACGCGGCTGACAGGCTGCATGAGCTGCTCGCCGAGCAGCCCGAGATCCAGACATGCCAGGTACTGGGGAGGTTGGTAATGGTCTGCATAGGCGGGTACTGAGTGTAAATGGGTGAAGATGTGCATCATAAATGTCATAGCTCCCATCATTGGCCACGGACCAGCCCCTGCCACCCCCAGCCATGTTTAATAATCCTCATCCTACCTCACTCCTTCCCCCCCCTGCCCACCTCCCCCCCAAGGGCATGCGCGAGGTGGACGACACGGCCATCCAGCGCGCCTTTGCGCGCGCGTTCCACGAGATGGACCTCGAGATGGTGGATGTGGCCAGCGCCGCGGGACAGCAGTACGGCACCACTGCCGTGTGCGCCCTGCGCATCGGTCGCCTCATGTACATCGCCCACACCGGGGACTCGTGCGCGCTGCTGTGCCGGGGGGGGACCCTGGTCAGGCTGACGGAGGACCACAAGCCCGCCTCCATGCCCACAGAACGCGCTCGCATCGAGGGCCAGGGTGAGGGTGTGTGTTGGGTGGTTTGATTGTTGATATGGTGCTGGCGCTGCTGTGCTGGGACAGGGAGGGGAGTGTCCAGGTGGGAGCCTGCGGGGAGGCTGATTGTATGTCATTGTGTCTGTCACCCGTGTGCAAAGTCTGGAAACCATACACAGCCTGACCACACAAGTTCCCCTGCCACGACTCAGGTGGCCGTATCATGTACAAGGAGGATCGCGTGCTGAGCAATCCGCGGGGCTCCCGCATCTCGCGACTCAACATGTCTAGGGCCCTGGGGGACGGCAACTTCAAGTCGCCCAAGCGTCTGGTGGAGGCGACGCCGGATGTGGTGAGGGTGGCCCTCCGGCCCCACCGAGACCAGTTCTTCATCTTGGCCAGGTGGGGGAAGACTGCGTGGCAGGTCTTGGAGGGGCTTTTCTCTGGTGCTGCGATGGGGGCCCGGGATTGACGGGCATCCAGAATCAGGCAGAGTGGGTGGAAGATAGCCGTGCTCGAATCCCAGCCCAGCCCACAGAGGCTCACGAGGAAGCCATTGCTATTCCTTACATCTGAACTTCGCTCGTGCCCCTCTCCCGACCCACCTCTCAACCCTATCCCCCTCGCAGCGATGGTGTGCTGGAGGTGATGAGCGAGGATGAGGCCATTGACATCGTGAAGACGACTGTGGCAGGCAGTCCGCCCTCCGGTGAGCGTGAATGCCATCTCGTTGGTGGTAAGACACAAACGAATCTGTCGTGGCCACGCCACCTGATCACTGGACAGCCTGGTGCAGAGCACCAGGGTCATTCCAGGCCCCGCTGTAAGATCATGATCCTAACCTCATACACAACTACCCCTCTGCAGACGCTCTGGCAGGCCAGGCTGCGGCCGCCCTCATCCGGAGGGCAACCGCGCTCCAGACTCGTGACAACATGACTGCCGTTGTGGTACTGCTGGAGTGGTGACAGCAGCCCCTGTCACCTCATTCATCTGACAGCAGCGATCTCGGGGTTGTTGCCCCGCTCCCACACTGACACCAAATGAGGCGCTATGGCATAGCCAAACCCAGGGCTCTCCTCCTCAACATTGCCTCTCTCTTGCGGCGTCGCTTGAGCACCCGCGCACCTCACAGCCCTCTGCAGCTCTGTTGAACCCCATCACCTCATCAAAATTTTCAAACGATTCCTCAGCATCAGCTTCGTGCACCCATGCAAGGTCCTTGACCCGCATATGATTTTTGAACCCAGGCTGTAACTGTAACGATTTTCATGGCAGGGTATCGTGACCCTTTGGTCTCTTCGTATCTCACATCTGTGCATGCACAAGGGTGTAGCCGGCTCAGGATCTATCTCAGCAGGCCTTGGCCTTTTTCCTGCCGGGAAGCAGGTGCTGGTATGCTGCCAGGGTCTCGCCGATGGCTTCATCTGTCTCCACTCCCATGTCCTCAAAGACGTCAGCCTGGATGAGGGAGGAGAGGGGCGTGACCATGTGACTCGAAGAGGCCCCTTGCCATGGCCGATCAGCAGGTCTGGATTAAACAAGTGCAATACAATCGACACCCCCACCCATACCTGATTCGCCTCCAGGTTTTCTGATACCGTGTCCCAGATGTCGCGGAACATGCGGCGATACCTCTCCCATGCGGTCAGTCCCGTGGCAAACCTCTGTTTGGGGAGCGCAGGATGAGAGAGAGGTGCATTTAATCGGCGTGATGTGGCGCAGTGTGTTCAGCACCATGACCTCTGCAAACTCAGAATACATGCTGGATCAGGGCAGGCATGCACTGGCCCCTTTAGAGTCTGCATCCTGTGCCCCGGACAGCTCAACCCCGGCAGGCACCTTGTGCCCCACAGGCATGCTCTCACCTGCTCCGCTGCTGCCACGTCTTCAGCAGACACGGCCACAATGCCACCACCCCGATGCGCCGCCAGTTTCGTCTCGGCTTCCTGCACCTGTTGCAGTCGAGTGGCGATCTGAGCCTGCAGCTCCTCCACCGTCAGGACGGAGTTCAGCTGAGCCAGCTCTGTCGACAGGGGAAGGTGCACAGGGTGGAGGGAAGTGACTGCTGACAGAGCGTGTGAGCAAGCTTCATCAATCAGCAGCCTGTCAGACACCCACACATTATCCCCCCCCCCCTGATGCATTCGCATGAGGATATCCACCATACAGTGATCAACGTCCCCCCTCACCTTTTCGCTGAGCAGAGATTTCGGCCTCAAACTCCTTGCGGCTCTGCTGCAGTTGGCTGATCCTCGAGAGTTTGGCGTCCTTCTCCTGCAGTACGACGTGGAGGAATGGAGCGCCTAATACCGAGGGACGGCACGGCAACTTCCTTGCACAGCTCTTGGTGGCTCCCAAGCCCCGCCCAGGCCCATGCCTCCTCCGCCACAGCTATCGTACCGCCGCATCGAGCTCAGGGAGACCCTCTTGAGAAGGAATGAAGAGCTTCTGCTTCCCAAACTCCTTGCAGCTAATTTTCCCGGCCTCGGCGAGCGCCATGAGTGCCTTTTCAACCTGGGCCTTCTTGAATCCTTGCGACGCCAGCATGTCGGCAACCCCCTGCTTGCGACATGTGCGCACCGATGGGTTATGTAATGAGGTTACTCAGCATTTATTCACCGATTGCGCTCGCGATGCGATACCTGGACATTGTAGGGCTTGTTGGTGTCCGCCAGCAAGGCCAGGCACTTGGCTTCGGCCATGCCTCCTCAAGCTTCTCCAGCAGCTGCCTCTTGTACCCTAGGAGTATATACGCTGCGCCACTGATACGAGTATCGCCATTTGTCCTCTTCTTCCACATGCCTCTCGCCCTCGCGTCATTCAAGTCTGGAGGCTCCACGCTGTCGGTCACGGGAAATCGTATTGGTCTTGGGCGCGGGAAAGTTCAGGTCACCTTTATTCCTCCACCAAGTGCTCTTCCAGGAGGAGCAACAGGCAGCAGCGATTGCACACTTTTCCTGCTTGAGAAGAGCACATGGTGCTGCTGTTTTGAGGTGTCCCCACCCCAGCCCCTGCTCGTCAGTTTCTGAGGGATCCGGCCTTCGGAGCTCCTGCCCGTCCCGCCCGGAGCATCTCCGACCATGGCGCAGCAGGTGCTTGAGCGCGACCCGCTGTTCAGACGGATGCGCATGAAGCCAGAAAACAAGGTGAGGCGCCCGTCGTTGGGCACTTCCGGGCTCACACGGTGAAGGACTGTCGTGTCGACGGGGTTTCCTCTGCGCGGCGCTTTCTGTGCTGGAACATCCGTCTGCAGTTGCCTTCTGTGGCATTTTCATCTGATGAGAGTACTTGCTATGCTGCGCCACGATGCTTCCTCGCCCGCAGGTGTGCTTTGACTGCCCGGCCAAGAACCCGGCCTGGGCCTCGGTGCCGTACGGCGTGCTCATCTGCCTGAACTGCGCGGGCGTGCACCGCAGCCTGGGTGTGCACCTCAGCTTCGTGCGGTCCACCACCCTGGACTCCTGGACGGAGGAGCAGCTGGCGGTGATGGCGGCGGGGGGCAACGGCCGCGCCCGCACCTTCTTCAAGCAGCACGGCTGGGACGAGGTGGGGTCCGACAAGATCGAGGCCAAGTACACCTCCCGCGCCGCCCAGCTGTACCGCCGCCAGCTCGAGAAGGACGCCGCCAAGCTGCTGGAGGGCGACGCCGGCGCGGCCGGCGGGGCCGGCGCCGGCGACGCGTCCGACCCCTGGTCGGACAGCTACCGCTCCAAGGGCGCGGCGCCCGAGGCGGCATCGCCCGCCCGTGCCAACTCCCTGGCCTCGCAGCGCACCTCCAGCGCGGAGGCCGCCGCGCCTGAGGCCCCAGACCATCAGAGCCCGCCCGCCGCCGCGCCAGCCCCACGCCGCCCCGCGCCCGCCGCCCGGTCGGGCGCCGGCGCACGCAAGCCGGCCGGCAAGCTCGGGGGCGGACTGGGCATCCGTAAGGCCGCCGTGCGAGTGGATGACTCGCTGTTCGAGCAGGAGCCGGCCGCGCCAGAGGAGGCGCCCGGCGCGACCAACGGCGAGGGCCGGGCGACCGGGCCCAAGGGTCAGGCCCACGGCAGCAAGGACTTTGACGACGAGGACTTTGGCGGCGCACAGGCGCCCTCGTCGCGCTTCGACCTGGACGCGATGGAGGAGCGGGCCCGCCCCCCTGCTCAGGTGAACATCTCTTGGGGGGGATCTGGCACTTGGACGGCGCTCCAGGATTTCGGTTGTGATGGTGGCAGCGCTCTTTGAGAAGCAATGGTCTCGCCATGCCCCAGGGGATCTGTCTGCCATTGTCTCAAGCAGCCACTGTCTCTCCCCTGAGTCGCATCCCTGTTGAGAAGGCCTCCCCCCCCCGGCCAGCCACTCATCACTTGAGCACCACCCTGTCGCAGCGCGGGCAAGACGGCCACCTGAAGCTGACGTCTAACGACGACTTCTTCAACGACCCCCTGGGCTCAGACGCCGGCTGCAACTCCCCTGGCGGTGGGGGCTTCGGCGGCGGCGGAGGCTCTAGCGGCTGGGGCCGCGCCTCCCGCTCCGTGCCCGCCGGGCCCCCGGCCACCACCTCGGACGCGTCGGGGTCGGCCGCCCAGGCCCGCTTCGGGTCGGCCAAGGCCATCTCCTCGGCTGCCTATTTCAACCAGGACAAGGGGGAGAACGACTACGAGAAGCAGGCCCGGCTCGCAAAGTTCTCGGTGAGCGGCGGCGCATGCGGGGCCGAAGGCAGGGCGGGCGGGGCGGAGGGCATGGAAGAGGGAACGCATGTGAATGATAATGCTCCTCGGTCCATTTCTGTCTGGCTCTCCCTTTTCACTTAGCCATGACAGGGCCCCACTATGGCCGGTTGGCCCACCCCCAATCCCTGCAAGTTTACCAAACCTTGCCCTGCATCCTTACCCTTTCGTGCCCTCACCCCCCTTCAACCCCCCCCCCCAAAAAAAATCATCGATCCACGCTCCGCAGAGCGCGGGCGCCATCTCCTCGGATGCCTACTTTGGCAGGGAGGACGAGTCGCGGCGCGGCGGCGGCGGCCCCGGCGCAGGCAACCTGGACATGTCGGCCGCGGAGCTGGTGTCCAAGATCAGCCTGACCGCGAAGCAGGACATGGCGCAGCTGAAGAACATGGCCAGCGCGGCGGGGTCACGGCTTTCGTCTCTGGCGCAGGGCTTCATGCGGGACCTGCAGGGAGGGTACTGAGCGGTTGGTGGACGCGTGATGGCATGGCCGACTGCACCCGCTGGCAGGCCGCCTGCCTGAACCCCCAATCAAATGTCTGGCAAGCGATGCCCGAACACCATGCTCAGTTCTGGCCCGCCATGGCGAGGCATGGACGTTGTAAGGAATACTGTTGAGTGGAGATCATCTAGGGGCTCTGAGACCGATGCCGACGACACCTCCTCGCGCCTCCGATCGCCGTGCACGATGCTCGCATGAGAAGGTACAAAGCGATGCGTATCAGGCTGCAAGGCGTCGTGGAGTAGAGGGCAGGCTTGATCAGCAGTCGCATGTAGCGGACGGAAGGCCTGACCGGGGGTCACGCGCAAAGCCTCGAGCATGCACAAGTGTATCGGAGGAGATGGAGCTGCCCCGGAACAAGGTCATCTGTCATGTGGATTTGGATGCGTTCTATGCGCAGGTGGAGGTGCGAAGGCCCATGGAATGAGATTTTGGGACGGCTGCATGGGGTCCTGCCAGGCAGTCAGGCTTTCTCCTACTCCCTCCCGAGCGTCTCGTCCAAAGCCCGACACCTTCCCCTCTCTGCCCCGGGCTCCCAGGCCAAGCGCGACCTCAACCCCCCCGCCCAAAAAAGGTCATCGATCCACGCTCCGCAGAGCGCGGGCGCCATCTCCTCGGATGCCTACTTTGGCAGGGAGGACGAGTCGCGGCGCGGCGGCGGCGGCCCCGGCGCAGGCAACCTGGACATGTCGGCCGCGGAGCTGGTGTCCAAGATCAGCCTGACCGCGAAGCAGGACATGGCGCAGCTGAAGAACATGGCCAGCGCGGCGGGGTCACGGCTTTCGTCTCTGGCGCAGGGCTTCATGCGGGACCTGCAGGGAGGGTACTGAGCGGTTGGTGGACGCGTGATGGCATGGCCGACTGCACCCGCTGGCAGGCCGCCTGCCTGAACCCCCAATCAAATGTCTGGCAAGCGATGCCCGAACACCATGCTCAGTTCTGGCCCGCCATGGCGAGGCATGGACGTTGTAAGGAATACTGTTGAGTGGAGATCATCTAGGGGCTCTGAGACCGATGCCGACGACACCTCCTCGCGCCTCCGATCGCCGTGCACGATGCTCGCATGAGAAGGTACAAAGCGATGCGTATCAGGCTGCAAGGCGTCGTGGAGTAGAGGGCAGGCTTGATCAGCAGTCGCATGTAGCGGACGGAAGGCCTGACCGGGGGTCACGCGCAAAGCCTCGAGCATGCACAAGTGTATCGGAGGAGATGGAGCTGCCCCGGAACAAGGTCATCTGTCATGTGGATTTGGATGCGTTCTATGCGCAGGTGGAGGTGCGAAGACACCGGGAATGAGATTTTGGGAGGGCTGCATGGGGTCCTGCCAGACAGTCAGGCTTTCTCCTACTCCCTCCCGAGCGTCTCGTCCAAAGCCCGACACCTTCCCCTCTCTGCCCCGGGCTCCCAGGCCAAGCGCGACCCCAACAGGCTGGCAGGCAAGCCCCTGGCGGTGGTCCAGTACAACCCCCAGGGGGACCTGAGGACGCTGCTGCCAGAGGACGACCGTGTCATACCTGCCTCCCCCAACTCCATCATCGCCGTATCGTATGTGAGACCGCCTGGCCTGCCCCAATCATTGACGAATGCTACTTCCCCTTCCTGGCAGACCCCAGGCGAGGTGGCCCCTTGCCACCCAGATGCATGGTCATTGTTACAGCAGCCCAGGACTCTGGCAATGTACCGGCCCCTCAAATCGATTCTCTCCAACCTCACACGCATGCACGCGTGCAGGAGGCCCGGGCGCAGGGCGTCCGGCGCAACATGCGCGGCGACGAGGCCTGCGCGCTCTGCCCGGATTTGATCCTGGTCCAGGTGCCCACCGCCCACGGTAAGGCTGACCTGACGCTCTACCGCGCGGCCGGGCGGCGCGTGCTGGCGCTGCTGGCGGCATGCGCCGGCGCCTGCGAGCGCGCCTCCATCGACGAGGCGTACCTGGACCTGACCGAGGCGGCCGCCGCGCGGCTGGCAAAGCTCGGCCCGCCGCCCTTTGCGCCGCCGCCCGGCGCGGAGCGCGTGCACGTCGGCGCGGAGGCCCCCGCGGCGCCGTGGCACGCGCGCGCGCGCTCTCTCTGGCAGCCGGGCGAGGCGCTGCTGGCCGCCGGCGCGGCGGTCGTGGCGGAGCTCCGCGCCGACGTGCGCACGCAGACGGGTTACACCTGCTCGGCGGGGCTGGCGCACACCAAGCTGCTGGCCAAGCTGGCCTCGGGCCTGCACAAACCCGACGCGTGCACGCTGGTGGCAGCGGCGGGGGTTCCCGAGCTGCTGGCGGACCTGCCCTTGGCGCGGCTGAGGATGCTGGGTGGAAAGTACGGCGCGGGCCTGACGGACGCCCTGGGCGTGACCACGGCCGGCCAGCTGGCGGCGCTGCCGCGGAGCCGGCTGGAGGCGGTGGCGGGAGAAAAGGACGCGGCCTGGCTGGGGGGGCTGTGCCGTGGAGTGGACGGGGAGGAGGTGGTGGAACGCCGCCTGCCCAAGTCCCAGTCGTGCGGCAAGACATTTCGGGGCCGACGCAGCGCACTTGCCGACCTGAACGCTGTCCGTCACTGGCTGGGGGTGCTGGGTGGGTTGAGGCGTGAGGAGGGGCAAGGGGGGCGGGGGAATGTGGAGAGCTGGCGAGCAGGAGACCTGTGTGGAGGGCTGATGCTGGATTGTGATCAGGCTGGGCATGGCGTTGGGCATGGACCACGGTGGCCCTGTGAAGTGAAGGTGGGCTTCTCTCCTCAGCGATCTAGGGAAGGCATGGTCCAACCTCCGCACACCTCCCTTTCATCTCACAACTCCACCAGGCAAGGAGCTGGAGGAGCGGCTGGCTGCTGACCGTGAGGAGAACGGACGCATGCCGACGCTGCTGACGGTATCGTGGAGCCGGGATGCACCCCCCGCCCTGGCTCCCGACGGATGGGCGCGGGTGCCCAGCGTGCCCAGCGTGTCGAGGTCCTGCGCCCTGCGCCGCCCCGAGGCCGCGGCGATGGCCGACGACGCCGCGGCCCTGGTCCGGCGCTGGGCATCCGTGCAGCCGCCAGGTGGGATGGGAGGGCGCGAGTGTGTGGGGGGGGTTGGGATGGAGGAGGCGTTGCCCGAGGAGATGGTGGGACGAGCAGCCAGAATCATGCAATGTGTAGCTTGCATGCCCTAGCGCTCCGTCCCTGAGGTGCCACAGCCCGTTCCTCTAACTCCAATGTACTTCCACCCACCTTCCAAGGCTGGAACATCGGGGCCATGTCCCTAGAGGCCTCCAAGTTTGTGATGGCCCAGGGAGAGTCCGCTGCCATCACCAGGTTCTTCAAGGCAGGAGGGGCGCAGGCCGGGCCGAGCGCCGCCGATGCCGTCTCGCCAGATGGGGCAGGGGCGAAGCTGGAAGGTGACGCAGGGGCCGGCGAAGGTGTCCATGTCGTGCAGAGTGAGGAGTCGATGTGCCCTGCGTCTGGCAGCCAGCAGGTGGCGGAGGGGCGCCGCAGCCCCACGCACGAGCCAGGCGATGGAGCTGAGGCGTCGGCGAGCCCGGCGACGCGTCCTGCGCCCGGCGTGAGGCCGGGCGCCCTCCTTTCCTCGGAGCAGGAGGCCTTCCTCGCCGAGCTCCCGCCCGAGCTGCGCTCCGAGGCCCGGGCCCAGCTGGGCGTGGCGGTGATGAGGTCGCGCGTGGCGGCAGGCAAGCGCCAGACCCCGGACAGGGGGAGGGGTCGGGCAGGGGCGGCTGCCAGGCCCGCCAGGAGGAGGCTGCCCCCCGAGCAGCAGCCCGGGGGATCCACCCTGGACAGGTTCCTGTCTGGAGCTTGATGAGCGTGCCCGCTGGCACTGAGTGAGGCGAGGGGTCCCTCACCGGCTTCTTGTGCATACCGGCCTGCTTCCCTTTGTTCTGTCATGAGCTGCCCTGGCCCCTGCTCGTCCTCCCCCCTGCACCAATTGCGTATGCCCTGGTCACCATCAGCGCTGCGCAAGGGGTCAGCTGTACACACGACCTGGCCATGATCCCAGCCCCAGGCAGTGCACCGGGGCTCAGAAGTTGACAGTGGCGCGGATGCCCACCTCCTCGGCGGGCACCTCTCGCCCCGTCCCCGGCTCCCGGACCTTGAGGCTGGGGGACACGTCCACTACGACGCCGCGCTGGACGTACAGCTCCTCCTGCACCGCCCGCGCCCGGACCGCGGCCCTGGCGTAAATGGCGCGCGCCGCGTCGTGCCAGGCGGCGCGCACGCTGCGCCGCTGCGCGCGCTGGAAGTCCACCAGCGCGCGCAGCGCGTCCCAGCGCCGGCGCGCGGCGCGCTGCAGCGTCGTCTCATGCGCCGCGCGCCGCACGGCCACCGCCGCCGCGCGCGTCGCCTCGCTCACGCTCTGCCCGTGCCAGCGCAGCGTCACACACGCCACACCCAGGTTGCCTGCCACCGACTCCCGCGTCAGGCACGGTGCAGGGCTTGCGGCGGCGGGTTGGCCTCCCGTCGCCGCAATCGGCGCCGGCGACGCCGCCCCCGACTCAGCCGCAGGCAGGTCGCCGCCACCACCCTCCTCGTCCTTCCCTCCGCCAAAGGGCAGGCGCGCGAGGTCGGCGATGCCCAGGTCGCGCCCGCCCTCCGCCCCCGCGCGGGCCATGGCATAGAGGACAAGGTGGGCGGCAGCGTTGAAGGCATCAGCGCCCCGTCCCGGCGCGGCGGCGTCCAGCCCGGACCCACCCGCACCCGCGCCTGCCCCGGCCTGGGCCAGGGCCCGGGCGCGATCCGCGCCCTGCTGCAGGCGCGCGTGGCGATCGTAGAAGCGGTGGCGCAGGCAGGCCGCGCCGGGCGACACCTGGTCCCAGAAGGGGGCAGGCGCGAGGACGAGGGCAGAGTCCGCCGGGCTCAGCCTGACGGAGCAGAGCTCGGGGTCGCAGCGCAGGCGGCCCTGGGGACCTGTGAGAATCGGGTGCGGGGGAAGGAAAGGGGGTGGACTTTTGACAGCCGGGGTTTCCTGAAAGGCGCGTGCAAGGGCCGCTGGCAATCCTCCCCCCTGCCACTGATCAGGCCCAAAGAGCTTCTTGTACCGGCCATGCATCACGGAGCGGGTGGCTGCGGGCCCGGCCGCACCTTTGAGGCCGGCGAAGCCCAGGGCGCGGGTGAGGTGTAGCCCCGGGGTGCGGCCGTCACAGACCATGCAACCTTCCAGGCCCGCCCTTTCCTCCGGGTTCCTCAGCGCATGCTCCTCGCCCAGGAAGCGGCCGGCCGGCGCCACGGAGTTGAAGTTTCCGGCGGTCCGCGCCAGCAGGCAGCGCGAGTCGCCCACACTGCACACGTGGGCGCTGCAGGCTGGAAGGTCCACCACCGCCAGGCATGCGCTGGCGCCGCTGGAGAGCCGTGCCTGGGAGGAGGACATGGGGCGGTTAAGATCGAGCTGGAGGGACATGGGAGTGGGTGTCAGTGATAAGTGTATGGCGAGCAGCAATATGCAGCTGGCTGGGGTGCCTGCCACCACCATGTGGATGGCTGCGGGCCCCAATCCGCAGGCTCAGCCTGGCACGAAGCACAGGGCATCTCGCAAAGCTGAGCATCGGCTCCCCTCACACACCGCATGCGGCAGGGCCGGTGCTGTAAGCAGAGCGGCCTCCAGAGCCAGCAGCGTGCCCCTCAGGGCATCTTGCAGGGAGGTCGCGGCTCCAGCTTGCTCGGTGAACACCTGAGGGCGGTGAGAGGCACATGATATGACGCTGAGTTGGCCCCATGCCATCCCCTCGACCCTGCACCTTGCAAGATTCTCCACCGATGCATGTCCCTCCAGCTGGGCTAAGCTCCCAAGCGGCCGCCCACCTGGTACGCCCGACCGTGGAGGAAGGAGACCACCGCCTCGGCATGGAGGCCTATCCCCTGGAACACGGCGAGGAAGAGGTGCTCGCGTGTCTGGTGGACCAAAGTGCGCACCGTGTCCTGAGTCTGGGACCTCCACCCCGCAGTCTGCACGATCAGCTGGGCGAGGCCCTGATCTGTGCTGGATGTAGTCTCTGGGTATGTCGCGCGGTTCACGACATCGCTGGGGATGGGGGGCGTAGCAGGTTTCGCAGTCCTCGCGTGACTCTGCGGGGGTTCCGCGTTGGAGCTGGACAAGCACTGCCCCATCTAAAAACGCATCGCTGTTCTTAGATTTATACCGCGAAGTTCATCCTGAAAGACGTGTAGGAAGGGGTTGCGCATGTGCTGCTCCAGCATCAGTGAGTGCAGCCGGTGAACGGAGGAAGAACAGATGCCTGACGCCGGGGTTCATGTTTGCGTGCGCCCGGGGAACGAATCTCGGGGAGATCTCGAGGGCGGACTGATTCAACGGGGTGCTTGCTGATTACCCAGATACACACTTGTGCAACGACTCGAGCATGTTAAAGACAAAAGCAGACAACTACGACGTGTTATTGCGCTTCTTAGCGCTCTTGAGAACAGACATGCAGCATACACGACTTCTGGGCACCTCGGCACCCCGCCCCCTGCAAAGGACAGATACCTCCAGCCTTCCCGCAAGGAGGACAACGGGACCCACACAGCATGCTGGAAGCTTCCATACCAGCTCAGAATGTAAGATTCATCTTGATCTTCCGAGACCCTACCCTTCGGCCCGCCCTGTGTTACGGCCTGCGCGTCGAAGAAGCTGTGCCGAGCAGGCACACGCGCTCCCCGGAAACCAAGCTCGTTGGCCAGCAGCACTGGAGCAGCAACCTCGAAGAGGTTCAAGCGCGCCGGAACGGGCCAGTACAACGTTCGAGACTGACCATCGGCATGAAGTCGAGGTAAGGGCTTCGGAGCAGGGACTTCTGGTTGTTGTGGTGTACAGAGGGGGTCCAACCGCCAACCAGCAAAGGATTCAGGCTGCTGTCCAACCTCCCCCTTTGTGCAGCTGCTGATTTTGTGGATGCTTCCTTCTGGGATCCTCCTTTCCTCTTGGCTGCTGAAGAAGGCAGCGGCCCTCCTCCTCTTGAGTGCTCTCTGTGCGGCCGTCCCAGCCGTTCGGGGCATGGCCGCTGGCATCCTGCGGTCTGGATCCAAGTGGATGGATGCGCAGATCGAAAGTCCTCGAGCACGACTGACGGATCACAGGACGCTGAGAAGATGATTGCAGGTTACGATCAGCTGGGCGAGGCCCTGATCTGTGCTGGATGTAGTCTCTGGGTATGTCGCGCGGTTCACGACATCGCTGGGGATGGGGGGCGTAGCAGGTTTCGCAGTCCTCGCGTGACTCTGCGGGGGTTCCGCGTTGGAGCTGGACAAGCACTGCCCCATCTAAAAACGCATCGCTGTTCTTAGATTTATACCGCGAAGTTCATCCTGAAAGACGTGTAGGAAGGGGTTGCGCATGTGCTGCTCTAGCATCAGTGAGTGCAGCCGGTGGACGGAGGAAGAACAGATGCCTGACGCCGGGGTTCATGTTTGCGTTGCGCCCGGGGAACGAATCTCGGGGAGATCTCGAGGGCGGACTGATTCAACGGGGTGTTTGCTGATTACCCAGATACACACTTGTGCAACGACTCGAGCATGTTAAAGACAAAAGCAGACAACTACGACGTGTTATTGCGCTTCTTAGCGCTCTTGAGAACAGACATGCAGCATACACGACTTCTGGGCACCTCGGCACCCCGCCCCCTGCAAAGGACAGATACCTCCAGCCTTCCCGCAAGGAGGACAACGGGACCCACACAGCATGCTGGAAGCTTCCATACCAGCTCAGAATGTAAGATTCATCTTGATCTTCCGAGACCCTACCCTTCGGCCCGCCCTGTGTTACGGCCTGCGCGTCGAAGAAGCTGTGCCGAGCAGGCACACGCGCTCCCCGGAAACCAAGCTCGTTGGCCAGCAGCACTGGAGCAGCAACCTCGAAGAGGTTCAAGCGCGCCGGAACGGGCCAGTACAACGTTCGAGACTGACCATCGGCATGAAGTCGAGGTAAGGGCTTCGGAGCAGGGACTTCTGGTTGTTGTGGTGTACAGAGGGGGTCCAACCGCCAACCAGCAAAGGATTCAGGCTGCTGTCCAACCTCCCCCTTTGAGCAGCTGCTGATTTTGTGGATGCTTCCTTCTGGGATCCTCCTTTCCTCTTGGCTGTTGAAGAAGGCAGCGGCCCTCCTCCTCTTGAGTGCCCTCTGTGCGGCCGTCCCAGCCGTTCGGGGCATGGCCGCTGGCATCCTGCGGTCTGGATCCAAGTGGATGGATGCGCAGATCGAAAGTCCTCGAGCACGACTGACGGATCACAGGACGCTGAGAAGATGATTGCAGGTTCCATTTAAGTTGGTCCAGTACTGCCTTTTTCACATCAGGCCAACTCCGCACATACGTGCTTCCAAATTTAATGCCTGTATCTCGAGATTCGTCTCCAATTGGTTTGAATAAATTATGTCCCACACCTTTCATCGATTCTTCATGCAAGGTTACAATCTTGTACCCTCCCCGCCCATCCAGACCCTTTCCCTCAAATGTCTAATCTAGATCAATGTGTGGTGTGACACATACAAGTCGTATGCGATGCTCTCTCGATTGCAGGGTTCAGAAGGGGGTGCAGGTGCCCGAGACCACTCCATTCACCGTGGAGATCTAGCCCAGCATGTGCGGAGCGAGAATCCCAGTACCACCCTTCATCCTCTAGCAGTACCTCGCCGAATAATCCCGGGGTGCCACAAAAGGGCCGCCAGACCCCCTCCTCGCTCCTTTCCGACGACCCCCGTAGCTTGGCAGGGACGCCGTCATCGACACAGCTGGTCAGACTTCGCCAGTGAGTGTCCTGGAGGATGGGCGAAACCGTGGTGCGGCTCCATCCTGGCTGTGGGCGCAGCCATTCTCCGTCCATGACCCCCCCATCCCACCCAATTCCATTGCAGTGGCAGAGGAGGAGCATCACGACGTGCACTTCGAGGTGCGCGCTGCCCCCGCCGCGAGTTTGCGGCCCCATTCTCGCGTCCCGAACCCATTCCCCCTTCCTCCCGGCGCCCCACCCACGCTCTCCCCATCCCCTTCATATTGCAGGCCGCCGATGCCGGTGCCTCCAAGACCTTCCCCCAGCAGGCCGGAACCATCCGTAAGAACGCATACATTGTGATCCGCGGGCGCCCCTGCAAGGTGCGCGGAGTTTTGAGGCCTGGGCCGGGCCGGCATCGTCGCCCGCCTTGGGGCCTGGTGTGGGAGCAGGGATCCCCGGCGCCCTCCATGGGCGTGTCGTTGACCTTTCTGCCCCGCTACCCGCCATGTCTCCTTCAGACAACAGGAAGCTGTTTGTGCCCCTTCAGCCTGAGCGAGCCAATCCCCTGTCCTCCTTTCACCCCCCCCCTCTTGCCTGCGTCACAGGTCGCCGATGTGTCCACCTCCAAGACCGGCAAGCATGGTCACGCTAAGTGCGTGTTCGTGGGCATCGACATCTTCACCGGCAAGAAGATGGAGGACCTGACCCCCTCCTCCCACAACTGCGACGTGCCCCACGTCACCCGCACAGACTACACCCTGCTGGATGTCACCGACGACGGCTTCGTGTCGCTGATGCAGGAGAACGGCGACCTCAAGGACGACCTGACCCTGCCCAAGGGCACCGACGAGGCTGAGAAGCTGGCGGTTCAGATCAAGGCCGACTTTGAGGCGGGCAAGGAGCTCATCGTCTCCGTCCTCTCTGTGAGTCCCTGGGAGGGGAATGGTGTGTGTTATTTGTTGCCTTGACCTGGGGGTGTAAGAAGGAGGTCTGTGCACCTGCCATGGCAAAGGAGGACTCCATCCTTGGGTGCACGTCAGAAGCTGCCCCTCTGTCCAGCCCTCAGCGCACGTGTGACCTGTGTGTGGTGGGGATGACCAACCTAGTACCATCAAATTCTGAGGAATTGCCACCGTGACGATTCCATTTTCAGCCTTGTCTGAGCCACACACAATTGCGTGCGGGGGCCATATTTGGCCCTCACGGGAGGGGAAGGGCGCCCACCCCTGGGCACATCACCTCCCCGGCTTGTGTGCCTTTCTCCGATACCAAGCCTACCCACCCATCTCCCTGCAGGCCATGGGCGAGGAGGCCATCTGCGCTGTGAAGACCAGCAACACAAACTAGATTCTTGTCGCATGACCCCCCGTATGCAGCCCCCTGTCTGGTGGTGGACTGTGCCGGGGCGGGCGGGTGCCTGCAACCCCCCTGCCTCGCGTGCGGGAGCCCTGTATCTTCTTACCAAGACGCACACGTGCATGGCATGGGCTCAGGGCAGGCGGGGTGTCGAGTGGTGGTGGGACTGAGTGGGGGTGGTGCAGCGCCGCGTCAATACCATTCAGGGGTGCACCACCAGATAGAAGACGGGATTCTCAGTTTGATCCCTGGGCACCAACGCGTGCTGCTCAAGGACGGCGTCAATCTTTTGGTGGGGGTCACGGGGGGGGGGATGCTGGTGTGGGGTGCTTCGCACAGGCCGGAAGCCACTGGATGGGCTGCTGGCAGGTTGCACACCCCTGCCTCCTGCTGAGCCGGCTGGCCTGCACGGCCACCCAGCAGGTTGCCATGCCGGCTTGAAGGACTCACGTAGCTTGCCTTTAGAGCTCAGGTTTGGCAGCCGACTCCAGCTCAGCATTGAGGACCTTGCTTGCACTGGAAACTGGTACTGAAGGTCCGCCGGTACCGACGGCAGCATGCGCCTGGAGGCCTTCCTCAGAGCAGACGGCCGCGGTCTGGCGGCACAGCACATCCGCCGCATCTGCATTGGACGGGGGATGCTGACCTAGATGAGGGATCAAGGCTGCATCAAGCATATGCAGGATCTACTTGGACGCCCGGCTGGACTAATAAGAGCGCCCCGCCCCACTCCCAGCGATTCAATGCAAGAAGTCACCGCAGCCTGCCCTCCTGCTTGCCTCACCCCAACCCACACCCACTCGATGCGGTAAGCTTGCCGCTGCGGAGCGCAGCGGACAGGGCGTCCTCGTGCTCCTCCATCAGCATCCCGCAGTAATTGTCCAGGAGCCGCTGGTTCTCTTTGCGATCCAGGCTGCAGATGTGCGTGTGCGCATGTCTGGTGGGCAATGGAGCTCTGCGGACTCTCCGCCAATGGTGCACACACAAGACTGCATGGCCCAATACAGGATGTCTGCATATGCGCGCATTGAAACGGCACAGAGGTATCTGTGCCGCCACCCTCACCCGTCGCCGCTGGCAGGCTTCCCGCTCGTGCTCTCCCAGGCACCAGATGTGCTGTTGTAGTCATAGTCCTTCTTCAGGTCGTCACACAGATCATCCAGCAGCTCGATGCTCCTAAGCTCGCTGATCCTGGGAGAGGGCAGTGGGAATGGGATGAGCTTTTGCTGCGCTGTTTACCCTCTGATTCCTTCTTGTAGGAGCCAGGCATGGCCAATTCCCCCTTACGGGAAGTAGCGAGGCCCCGCCGACGTACTTGTAGTCGATGACCTTGCCATACCGATTTCCCTGAGCGTCCAGCCTGTGACGAAGATCCAGATGGTTGCGAGGCACCTCAGCATCCATCCTCTTGCGCAACACCTCCTGCATGCGGGTTATTCAGGCCTCTGCTCGATGGCATGTGAAGAGGAATGTTAAAAGAGGCCTTCACCGGTCACCGAACAACAGATGGAGGTTAATCATTGTCTCACCGCTATCCAAGCGCATGCACTGCACTTTGCTGGAAAATTGCTGGCTGCTGCGGCCTGTAAGGAGGTCAGGGCGAGCAGAAGGGCGGCCACAAGGAGCATGCTCCTGGTGATCACCCCGCAATTTACCATCCCGATCTAGGCGCCAGGGACGAGCCGTCGAGGCTAAAGATTATCTTTATAATATTTCTTTATTCTTTGAAATGTATTTGAGGATGGGCCTGGATCAGCACTGAGTATTCGTTTCCAAGTCCCGAAGGGGCGAGAATGCCTTGCACGCCACGCACAGCAGCGTTGGGGGCACCACCCTTCTCTCTACGGGTACACAGGAAAAGAATATGACCTCCATCGCCTGTCAGTACCTGTCGACTGTCTCGGGTCATCTCTGTGGCAGTTTCAAATACAAAGCAGCTCTTGCAATGGCTTCAAAGTCAGGCTGAATGGCAATGCCGCTCCCCATTGTAGGGCTCCCTAGGACACGGGAATGCGCATGGTCGCCCGCCCCCCGCCCTCCTTCCCGGCGCCCACCAGCTTGGCCGACAGTTGGGTGAGGTCGGGCCACACCGGCAGCCTGTCCTCCCCCGCGCCCTCCTCCCCCTCCCCTCCCCGGGCCACCCGCTCCGGCAGGCACACCAGGGGGCAGTCCCGGAGGCGGGGCCCCGTTGCTAGCAGCCTCCGCCCGGCCCCCGGCAGCGCCGGCGTGGGGAGCGCAAAGCCCAGCGCCACGTCCGTGCGCTCGCCTGCGCCCTGCTCGTCGTCGCCGCCGCTCAGCGGCCGCAGCGAGGGGCCCCGGGCGCCGGGGTCAACCCGCACGACCAGGGAGGCATAGACGGTGGGCAGGTCACGCGCCGCCCTTTCCATCAGCGCCACCAGCTGCGCCTGGGGCTCGGAGGTGGGCGGGCCGGGGGGAAAGGCGTGGGCGTAGGCGAACAGCGCCTCGGGCGTGCGGCCCCGCTCCAGGTAGTAGAGCGCCCACATCGCGGCCGCGGGGGGGTGGCTGCCCGCCTGGGCACTCAGCCATGCCAGGGCCGCCTGTGTGTGAGTGTGGGTGGGTGGGTGTTTGGTAGAGGCGGCTATCAGCGGGTGCAGGGAGCATCCCTGCGGATGACATTCGCAGAAGGAAGGCCTTTACTCGTGGCGGAGCTGGCGAGGAACACACTCCGCCAGGAGCGGTCGGAGGCGTCATGGGGCCCTCCAAACGACATGTCTGACAATGAGGGCGCCTGGGGCTTGTGCATGCGAACATCCCTAGACGCGCATCCCTCCCTCTCACCCACCTCCTCCTCCACGACCGTGAATGGGAGCCGGATGAGGGCATGCAGCTGCTGGGCAGCTGCGCCCCACTCGAAGAGCTGCCCTAGCAGGGCATCCGCATGCTGTGCCCGCTGCGCCTCCTCCACCTCCCTCAGGTGCTGCTTCATCTGCGAGCATATGTAGAGGACACCGTCGAACGATGAGGGACAGGGGGCACCCCGGCTTCGGCAGGGTGCCTCGTAGGACCCCTACCCAGCAAGCATCACCCTGCGCCAGCCCGACACGGACGCACCCTGAGCACCGCCTCGGCCAGGAGGCCGCTGGCGAGGCAGATGGAAAGCGCGGCCGACGCCTCCTCCAGGTCCCTGGTCTGGGCGGGCAGGCACCTCTGCCTGGCCAGCAGCAGCGCGGCCTCTGGCCTGCCTCGTTCCAGCAGCACTCGCAGGGCCTTGAGGGGTAGCTGCGTCCCGCTCACGTCTGTGCATGGTGGGCCGTGGAACAAGGCAGGTTTGAGGGGGTGCCCTCCCGTGCCATGGCGCACCACGCCGCGTCGAAGCGCTGGATTCTGGCCAGCACACACGACTCATCCTGCCTCGGTCGCGGCCTCGCTGGCCTTGGTGCAAGGCCACGGGGTAGGTCTGCAACAGACATGCGCCCCGTCAACACACAGCACACGGCACTCCAGGGCCCTACCCCTCCCCTGCACTCCCCGCACAAAACCCACCGCCGGCACAGGCTACCGCCTCCTCCAGGGCAGACACGCCGGAGGGGTGCTCGGGCACCAGCGAGGCATCCAGGAAGTGTTGCAGCAGCCAGGCGCTGCCCACGTCACGCTGCACGTGCCACGTCAGCCTGCACAGTGTTTGATGAGGTGGGGCGCCTTCAGCATCCTCGCTTCGGTGCGTGGCACTCAGGGAGAATGTGCACTGGACGGATCGGGCGCACAGCAGAGCCCCCCTCTGCCCTTGCAAGACACCCCTCCCCAAAATTCCCCTCCCTCGACCCCACCCTCCCAGCCCCTCACCAGAGCTGGTCCAGGAGCTCCCGCCGCCCGCACCAACCCCCATCCGCGAGGTGGAAAGCAAGGAGCATGAGCTTGGCGTGCAGGGCCGCGCTCCCGCTCGCCCCAGCCAGGAACAGGCTCTGGATGAGACGCTCGAGGCTGGGGGCGGGGTAGGAGATGGCGGGGCAGGCGTGCAGCCCGGCCAGACCGGCACACGCATCGGCG
Source organism: Auxenochlorella protothecoides (assembly GCF_000733215.1). Classification (NCBI taxonomy): domain Eukaryota; kingdom Viridiplantae; phylum Chlorophyta; class Trebouxiophyceae; order Chlorellales; family Chlorellaceae; genus Auxenochlorella; species Auxenochlorella protothecoides. Next base: position 33,757 of record NW_011934143.1, read on the forward strand.
AAGAAAGCGGTGCCGCCGGGGGTCGCGGCGGCGGCCGCCGCCCGCCGCCGGGCGGCCACGCTCCTCCACTCCGCCTCCGAGGCAAAGCGCGGGGGGGCCCTGGCACCCCACCCCTGGGTCACAACCCAGGCGCCTGCTCGTGCGGCTTGCAGGGCCCGCGCCACCTCGGTCTCGTCGGAGTCGGCGGCGGCCGCCCCCTTGCCCAAGGACGTCGGGGGGGACAGCGCGTGTGCCACCAGGTGCAGGGAGGAGAGCTCGGCGGTCGCGCGGGCCAGCACTCCTGGGTGTTTGATCGTGGAGCATGGGTGGGAGGGGTGCGCTGACAGACCGCTGGTGCGAGGGACGAGGTGGCGGATGCGAGGCATGCCATGGTTTGGGGTGAGAACATCACCTCAGGAATGGCTTGAATGGCCAAGGCGCACATCAATAATCTTGTGCATCCATGAATAGGAACGAAAAGTCCATCCTGGCAATTGCGGCGGTTGCATGATGGCCCCACATACAGATGATTGCCCAGGCGCACCCATACCTGCACTGGTGGGGGCCCCCAGTCCTTGGCCCAGAGCCGTCACCACCCGCGATCTGATGACAGAGAGCGTCCTCTGCAACCAGCGCCGTACACACTGGCCGTCCATGAGGAATGCCTGGGTCGGGTCGCTGCTAGTGAGCTGTGTGTCAAAGCACACCTGGTGGTGGAGGGGTGGGTTTGGAGGGCAGCTGTTTGAGAATGTTGGGGGATTTTCGGGTCAAGGCAGATCCCCAGATGGTCTCGCAACAGCGCATGGTTGGTAGATCATCAAAACTGTGCCGGGTTGGCACGTCAATCCCCCCATGCGACCCGCCACCACGCACCTCTGCGAGGTAATCCACCACCAGGGTGCCAAACCCATTCTCCAGACTCAGTGTGAACAGGGCAAAGAGGCGGGACACATCATCTGCGGTGGCAGAGGCCGTGAAGAGCCCCGCTTCTGCACACTGGGCATGGAGTGCCTGCAGGCGGGTCTGGTGGCCCACGCGAGTAAAGTACTCGCGAGGGGATGTGTCGACGAGTGCATCGAGTGCTGCTTGAGCCATGGCAACTGATCACCCTGGCACGCTGCAGGCCCACAGCCTCAGAAACGCGGCCTGGTCGATACCATGCACGACAAATAGGTGTACCCGGTGTCAATGGTTCACCAATCGTCGCTGGCATCCGACTTCACACGAAATCATGTCCGGTCGTTTTCGCGCGCAGAGGGTGAAGTGAGGAGCACCCGCCAAAATCAGAGAGGCAGATCCCCAGCGAATGCCGAACTCGGCCCCACAGCCTCGCATTGCCCATGTGAAACGCTTGGACTGCATCATAGTGTGTACTGGTATTTATCCCTAGCTTGGAAGGCTTGGAGCGATCCTGTCACACCTTCGACTGTCGGAAAACTGCTAGGACCAAGCGCGGTTGCTCAGCAGCAACACGAGCTTTGGAGCATCCCAAAGACATTCTGAGATCACTAGGAATATATTCCGGTCCTTGTTAGGGCTCGCTTTGCCAGGCGCTGACGTTCGTGGTGGTGGTGCCTGGAATGTCACAAACACCACCCGAGCTCCTCCGGGAGCTGGAGATTGAGGGGTACACCGCTGTCATGCGGGCCATCTACGCGGGGACATACGACTGGGTGAGTCTTGCTGCACTGAAGTATGCAATTTGCAGCCTAGACGGGGCCTGCGAGCTTGTGAGCTTATTTGCAAGGTTGGGGTTTGTCGTGGGTGGGTGCACTTGTTCTGAAGGACAGCCTTCCTGATGAACGCAGGAGAAGGAGGAAATTCTGACCAAACTGCGCAGCATTCTCAGCATCGACAACAACCAGCATGCGGTGAGGGGCAGGGAGGATGAGGCGACGGAAGGGCTGCAGACAGTTCAGTGGGCATTGAGCAAGTTGGATGCACCTGTCCTGTTGATTGTGGCTGTCCGAAAAAGAAAGACCAGGCCTGCTTGCATGATCGTCCAGCCCCTCTGTTTTCTGATAGACTGTATGTCACTTGGCGTCCTCTGCCCTGGCAGGATGTCTTGGTCTCGGTCAAGGAGGAGATGCAGGCCATTCGAGCGGGGGGCGGCCATGTCGCCCGCGCCAAGCCACTGACGGGGAAGGTCCCTTATGTAGCCACTGGCGTAGGGTACGTAGCCTCGTCTTTGAGAGAGGGCGATGGGGGGAGAAGGACGCCTGGCCTGGAGGGATTCGGAGGCATGTGCTGGATTGCTGGGTGAACTGCACAGATGTGCCCAGCCCCATCAGGATCTCGCACTCAATTGGTGTTGGTGTCCAGACCACCCTCTCTTTGAAGCGGCTTATATCCCCTGAACCCCTTCCTCCCTCCCATTAGGCCCCGCAAGCCTTCCGCCGGAGTCCGAGCCCTGCCGGGGGTCGCCAGCACGCCCCGTGCCCACCCGCAGAACAGGACCCCCGCTCGCTCCAAAGGCTCCCGCCCCGCTGGCCACCGTGCCTCCGGCGCGGCAGACCCATATGAGTATGTCGGCCGGCGGGTCTGGTGAGTACGGTGTATTGCTGGAGGGGCCGGGGACGGGCGTGAACTGGGGCACCAGGTGGTGGGTGGTCCTACAACGGGGCTGATGTCCGTTTTGGTGTTTGCAGGCTCGATGCGAGTGCGCCAGGGACCGGGCCTACGCCCTCGCGCTGTCCTGCCGCCCGTCCTTGTCCACCTCTCGGCACCACCTCTCCCGTCCCACAGGCGGTACTGGCCCTCGGAGACTCCTCCCTGGGTGGAGGGCTACGTGTATGAGTATGACGCAGGTGCGCGTGGGTGCCGAGCGTGGCGCTTGCTGGGTTGCTTCAGTGAGAGGGCTGCGTGCCAGGTCGACAAGCTGCCGTCTGTGAGTTCACACCATCCCATGCTCGCACCCTCCCTCCATGCCATGCAGACACCGGGATGCACTCCATCCTGTACGACCCCAACCAGGGGGAGCGCGAGACGTTGGAGGATGGCTATTCTTTTGCCAACGCCGACCCGGTGCGCGCACATGCTCAGGGAGGGGGTGGTATGCCGAAATTGACCTCGAGGAATGGACGTGTGCATTGTGGTTCCTGCCCGCGCTCAGTTCCCGGATCCTCGTCAACATGCATTCCGGGATCTGACCGACCACCCCTGGTGTGCTCCCTTTCCCCCCAGGCCGAGTATGTGCTGGGAGAGTTTGTGGACGTAAAGACCATGCCCGGCTCGAGACGGGTGGCGGAGCGGCCGAGCGAGGCACCTGTACCCGGCCCTGCTGCGGCCCTGGCCGCATCCGCCGCCGTCGCGTCTGGTGGGGCACAGGGTTTTGGGAGGATCCTGAACTGTGTTGGGGTTGGACTGACTGCGGTGTGTGTTACTTCGGTCATGCAAGAGGTTTAATGGAGCCCCCCACTCACCCACCCACCCCACAGACCGACAACCGAGCAAGAAGCGGAGGACGGCGCCGGGGCCCCTGCCCACAGCGGCGCCCTTCGACCCCCTGTGGCTCGACGCACGTCTGCAAGTACGTTGCGTTGGCTGGGAAACAGCGCTGGGTCGGGTGGCAGCAGGGCAAGTGGGATGAGATATCGTGACATGGGTGACTCGCTATAGGGTGCCCCTCCATGCGCACATCACCGCTGGTCTCAGATCACATCGTCTCACAAAACGATTGCAAATCCCCAGGTCGCGGGCGAGGACGAGCTGCAGAGCCTGTACTCCCTACTGGACCGCAAGGAGATCGAGCTGGCGGCAGAGCTGGGCCTGCTGGAACAGGGCAGCGCTGAGGGTGCGTGCATAGTTTTTGCGGAGGGCAACTGCATTCCATGGGGTGGTCAATACTGTGCGTGATTTTGCAAGGCGTAGACAGCACGAGGGGTAGCCCTCGAGATCAAAGACATGCATGCTCAAATGCCCCCCAATGAACTCTGCTGCAGACGAGGACAGGGCGGCGCGGGCCGCGCTGGAGGCCCAGTTCCAGGCCCTGTGCGAGCGGGAGACGGGTCTCATGGCCGAACTGGCTGCCCTTACGGCCGTGGAGGAGTAGGTGGGCCATCTCCGGGGCCTGACACCACGGGGCCCGCCCCGGCAGTCGAGCCGGGGCGGGCCGGCCAGACTGACGTTACGGATCACCCTGCCTCACGAACCCCGCCAAACCTTGACACCACGCCGCACACGCTCTGGGACGATGTTATCACGAGAGCATGAGGTTGTTACTCATACAGGGTGTGGTTGAGTGTTGGTGTGGTTCGGGCGCGAGTCTCATTCAGGGCGCCCCATCATCACGGAGCCTCATCCAGAAACGTTGCACCCGTGGCACAGCATGCACTCGGATTGTGCAGGGGTGCATTGCAGCCCAAAACTTGCCATGCATGAGGGTACATCATCTCAATTTACCTCCATCCACCTGCCAAAATGGTGGCGGGGCTCCAAGCGATGGCCTCCCGGCCTCTTGCGCCGGGCCGGGTGATGGTCCCGACCAAGGCCCTCAGCTTCCGACCGGCACGGCTCGGGGCGCAGGCACCCATGCCCGTCATCATCCGTTCCGCTTCTCACGTCACGAGGCGCCCTCGCATTGCCATCTGCCGCGCGGACGCAGCCGTGGGAGAGGTGAGGAGGGGGTGTTGTGTACAGTCTTTGCTGGGGTCCAGGCAGCGGTCCAGCGCCCCATGCCCCGCACCGTGCGCGGTGATGCTCGACCGAGGGTGCCCCCGCCTCTCCCATACCCTGTGCAGAACCCCTTCACCCAGCCGCGCCCCGTCCAAGGCCTGCCAGCCACCCTCTTCGGCCTCCCCGTCGCCGGGGTGTACGCCCTGGGCGCCGCGCTGGCCGCCGCGCTCGGCTTCGGCGGCTGGTCCCTGGCCGCCCGGCTCCTCCCTGGTGCGTTGATGCAAGAGGAGGAGTACCCGGGGGTCCTGTCTTGAGGCTGGCAGGCGACGGTGGGGTCGCTGGGCTCATGCTCCTCTTTTCATACGCACCCTTGGCCCGGTAGCCTCCTTTGTGACCCGCCTGCCGTGCCGACCCGCTCCCATGTCTCCAGCCACCCTCTGCTCCTCATTTCCACCTTGAACTGCCTCCCATCCACAGAGTCGCTGCGCAGCGTCGGGCGGCTGGTGGCTGCGGCAATCGGCGCCGCTCTGGCCGCGGCCGTCACCTCCCGCCTGCTGACGCTGCGCCGCTCCGCCGCCGTGGCGCAGCTGCACAACCTGCTGGTCTCCCTGCCCCGCGCCTCCGACCTCACGCGCGACCAGGTGGCGGCGCTGGAGGCCCAGGCCGGCGCCCCCCTGGCCGCCATCGACCCCGAGGCCGTCAAGTCGCTGTACGGCACCTTCATCGAGGCCACCATTCCCGCGGGCGACGCCCCCCTGCGCGGCGACGAGCACACCCGCATCTCGGCCTTCAAGCAGACGCTGGGGCTGGATGACGAGGCGGCGGGACCCGTGCACGTTGACGTCGGCCGCCGCATCCTGCGCGGCCGCCTGGAGGCGGGCAGCCGCCGCGAGGACGTGGAGGCACGAAAGGTGGGCTGTGATGGGGTGGACTGGCGTTGGGAGGGGTGGGTGGGCATGGCGTGGAGTATCATGGGGTTGGCCCATGGGACCAGGTGGGGCCGGGTCGCCCAGTTGACCCTCATGCATCGTTCTGGCAATCAGTTTGGGTGGTTCGGCTGCCTGCAGACTCGACAGCATCGAGTCAGAGGGGTCAGTGAACGCCGCGCTACACCCCTCCTCCTCCAGCCGCTGACTCCCCTCCCTGTGGAGCACAACCACGCATCCATTCCCACACCACCAATCCACCCACACCAAAACAAACAGGCCTTCCAGAAGCTGATCTACGTCTCCTACCTTGTGTTTGCGGAGCGGTCCTACCTCACGCCCTGGGCACGGGCCTTCGGCCTCACCGACGCCCAGGTGTACGTCGCGCGGCGCGACAACGCGCGCGCGCTGTTCCAGGCCGCCCTGGCAGCACGCGGCGGCGTGCTGGTGCCGACGCAGGAGGCGCTGACCTCACTGCGCGAGGTCAAGGAGTCGGTGCGCCTGGCGGACGAGGAGGCGGAGGGCGTGGTGCGCGAAGCCGCGCGCGCCACGCTGCAGGGCTTCTTCGACCGCGCCCTGTCGGTGGTCAAGCGCCGCGCGCGCCAGCGCGACCTGGCGGAGGCGGTGGCCGAGCTGCGCGGCGCGGTGGAGTTCAACCGCGCGCTGGCGCGGCTGGCGGGCGCCCCCGGCGTCGTCCCCGGCGTGGGCCCCACCTCGGTGGCGGGGTCGGAGTGGGCGGCGGCTGAGGGGCGTGGCCGCGACCTCCGCGACCTCTTCCGCACCTTTGTGGAGGAGGGGCTGGCGCGTGACGGCGCCTACGGCGCGGCCGAGACCCGCGACGCCGCCGACCTGCGCTCCGCGCTGGGCCTGGGCCCCAAGGAGGCCGCGGGCGTGGAGGAGGAGGTGAAGGAGCGCGTGTACCGCCGCCGGCTGCGGGAGGAGGTGACCAGCGGCCGCCTGGACGCCGCGCCCTCCCCCGCCGCGGTCCTGGGCGACCTGGTGGAGCGCGTGGGCTTCGACCCCGGCGCCGCCGCCGCGCTGCACGCGGGGCTGTACCGCCAGAAGCTGGCGGCGCTGCTGGAGAAGCGCGCGCTGTCCGACGCCGACGCGGGCGAGCTGGACCGCCTGCAGCGCCTGCTCTGCGTCCCCGCCGCCGACCGCGACGCGCTGCACGCCGAGCTGGCGGGGGGCATCTACTCCCAGACCCTGGACAAGGCGCTGGCCGCGGGGGCCGAGGGGTTCGGCCTGCGCGAGCGCGGCGCTGTGCGCGAGGCGCGCCGCGACCTGCGCCTGGACCTGTCCGTCGCGCGGCGGCTGCTGGCGGCGGCCGGCCGCCGCCACCTGCTCCAGTTCATCACCAACGCGCGCAAGACCAAGAGCCGCGTGGACGGGGCCAAGGAGCTCAAGCGCATGGTGCTTTTCAGCTCGGTGGTGCTGGCGCCGCTGGTGGACGACCTGCGCTCGCCGGAGGAGCGCACCGCGGCGCGCGAGGCGGAGGAGCGCGAGCGCCGCGTGCAGGAGATGGTGGCCAAGATGCAGCGCGACAAGGCGGAGGAGGCCAGGCGCCAGGCCGTTGCTGCTGGGGGGGAGAAGACGGCAGAGGAGGGCGTCGTGGACGTGGAGGCTGCCGAGGTGAAGACTCCCGGTGATGAGCCAGAGAAGGCAGCCGATGCCGGCATGGAGGAGGCGGTGGCAGCGGAGAAGGCCGAGCCCGTCGTGGCCGAGGCAACCGAATCCACCGCCGACGGCGCGCCCAGCTCGCTGAAGAAGGCGCAGGCGGCGGCCGACTCGCGCAAGGCGGGGGAGAAGGTGGGCGACCAGATTGTGTACGCCCAGAAGGACATCACCCTGGCCGACGACCTGGACCTGAGGGACAGGTGCCTTTATTTAGGTGTTTGTCCTGGGGGAGGGAGCGTACCGGATAGCACAGGGCCAAGGGTGTGCCGGCAGACGACCCGGAACTGCTTGGGTCCTTGTCTTGGAAGAGTCGTCAGCCACACCGCCCGGCCTCTGATCCGCTTCCCGACGCTGGGGCCGCCTTGAGAAGATGTCATCACTCCTCCATCTCATAGGCTGGATGTGTACCGCAACTTCCTGCTGTACTGCATGACCGGCGACGTGTCCAGCGGGCCCATGGGAGTCACCATGGTCATCGGTGAGTAGATCAAGTGTGGATGCTTGTTGTCCAACGGTGGTGGATACTCCTGCATTCCTGCACCGCGCCAGCGCCGCTGCGCTTTGCGCACCTCCCCACAGACGGGGCGTGCACCCCGTCCTCCCCACCCACCCACCACCCACCCACCCTCGTCCCCCCTTCCCTGCCGCGCAGAGCGCGACGAGAGCGAGTTTGCGCGCCTGGCGCAGCTGGGCGATGTGCTGGGGCTGACGCAGGTGGAGGTCGCCACCGTGCACTCCGACCTGGCGGAGCAGGCCTTCAAGAGCCAGGTGCAGCAGGTGATGGGCGAGGGCGCCCTGACCCCGGACCGGCTGGCGGGGCTGGAGGCAGTGCGCCAGCGCATGGGGCTGCCCAAGGAGACCGCGGACAAGGTGCTCAAGGGCTTCCAGAACCAGAAGCTGATCGCCGGGATGCAGGTGGGCAGTCCGGGTGGGCGGGCGGTAGGCGGGTGGCTTGGGGTGATGGTTTTGATGGGTTGTGTGCATAGGGGGCTGGGCATGCCCCTGGCGGTTTAGAAGGAGGATGGAAGTAATTTAATACATTGAGCGAGCAACACATCTTGCCGGGGATGCACGGTCATGCCTTCTTCACGCGGGCCATGCTGCAACCTCCACTCGCGATGTCGTCACCTCTCATCCCCCTTTCTTGAATTCTCGTCAGGCTGCCAAGGCACAGGGCCAGCTGACCCTGCCCTTCCTGCTGGAGCTCAAAGAGGCGGGGGTGGACGTCGCCTCCCTCACCTCTGCCGACCTGCGCCTGCAGCTGTACCGCCAGGAGGCCATCGCCCGCCTGACCGACGGCACCGGCGAGTTTGCCACGGATCGCATTGTGGAGGAGCTGCCGGCCGCCCTGGGCATCGAGGTTGGGAAAGCGCGGAAGCTGGTGCAGGAGCTGGCCCGCGACCGGCGACGGACGACGCTCGTGCAGGTGTGTCTGTGGGAGGGTGTGTGGTGTGTGTGTGTGTTGAGTGAGGGATGGCGCTGCCCGGGGGGCGTCACTTGGTCAGGCTGGTGGTATCGACTGAAAAAAGGTGCACCGCAGAGGTGGGTTGTCTGGCCTACATATGGTGTAAAGCAATATCGGGACGATCAGCATGCCTTTGCGATGTGGAGGAACAGGCTGGCCCGAGCACCTCGTCCCCTGTCCCTTCTCTTCCTTGCTTTCTCACTCACCTGACACACACACCATCACACCCTCAACCCCCAGGCAGTTTCCTTCCTGCGGCAAAAGAAGTATGACGACACGGTCAAGGCGCTGAACAACCTGCTGGCCGTGGAGAAGGCCGCGCCCTCGGACGCCCCGCTGTCCTGGAGCCCCGCGGAGGAGCTGGCGGACCTGTACTCGCTCTACGTCTCCAAGGAAAGCGCGGAGGAGAAGCGTGCTGGTGTGCAGGTCTGCCTGGGCCTGGCAGACGGCGACGCCGCTGGGCTGAGGGCCGTGGTGGAGGCCGGCAACTTCAAGCTGGGCCAGGAGACCGAGTCGGAGGCGGCCTTCTTCTGAGGTATCGCTAGGCGGTGCCGGACGGGGCGGGTGACGAGAAGTACCTGTGATCCTGTCGCCTCCCGTTCCTCGAGGGAATCTGAAGACCTGAACAACCTCTTGAACCCCACCCCGCCATTGGTGAGCTGCACCCAACCCCTTCTTGCCCTGCAGCCGATGGAACCCGATTGTTGGCATGCAGTGATGAGCAGGGCAAACCTCGGCATCACCCCTGGAACCTCCTGTCCCTCATGGGATGGGGCGGGTGTCTTACAGGAGGGGGGGGGGGCGATACGACCCGGTCATACATACATGCAGTCAGCAGGGTAGGGCTTCATGCATCACTGAACGGGAAGGGCAGACTGCATGCTCCTGCCTCCTCACCACTGCATATCACTCGGCTTGCGGGAAAGGGCGTCAAGGAGGGTACAGCGAATCGCATCGTGCTCGTCAAAACTGGGGAGGGGTGCATGGTAGTGTGTGGGGTTGGGTGTGGGGGGTACGACTCATGGTGCGTCTGTCGGTGTTGGAGTGCGTGGATCGCCTCGCTAATCACAGGGTGGGCAAGGTCTTTAGCGGGAAGGAGGCGGCTGGCGCCCTCGCCCTTCCTGGCGGCCGGGGGACCCACGGCCGGGGGCGCGGGCGCCCGCCCGACCGGCGGCGTGGCTCAGTAGGCGGACTTGATGTCCTCCACCGCGTCGCGCGGCGCGTAGAAGTACTGGTAGAGCACGGTGGCCAGGAGCCAGCCCGCGGCCGCCAGCTCGCTGGTGGCGATCACCGAGGTGGCCAGCGAGCCGGAGCGCACCCATCCCGCGATGGTGAAGAGCACGGCGGCGGAGACGCCCGCCACGCCCGCGTTCAGGGATTTGAAGGTGGTGGCGCGCAGGCGGCCTCGCCCGGCGGCGTCCTTGAGCGTGTAGAGCACGGTGGCGGCCAGCAGGGCGCCTGCGCCCAGCTGGCGCAGCGCATACACACCCACCGACCCGATGGGGTGCACCAGCCAGTAGTCCTCCAGCCCGGGCAGGCGGCCGTAGAGCAGGGCCGCGCCTGCGATGCTGGCCAGCACCGAGGCCACGCCGTAGGTCAGCGTGGTCAGGTTCTTGGTGTCCAGCACCGTCTTGGCGGCATTGCCCAGGCCGTTGAGCAGGGCGCCGGGGGAGAGGCTGGAGCCCTCGGAGGACAGGAAGGCGCGGCCCGCCACGATCGTGGTGGCGGCGCTCAGCGCCGTCGCCAGCCTGGGGGTGGGGGTGGTGACGGTGGTGAGAGGCAGAGTGTGTGACAGGAGGGGAGGGTGCTGGTCTGGGATCATGCCGAGCGGGGGAGGCGAGGGCATGATGCCCGCTCTCCGCCCCCCGGCCTCTTGGGAGCCCCCTGTACACCTACTCACGCCTGGGTGACGGAGGTGGCGGGGGCGGGGGAGGTCCAGAGGATGACGGCGGAGGCCACGCCGTACACAACCAGGCCCAGGTTCAGGCGCTTGTAGGTGTCATTGCCCAGGCGGTTGGTGTCCACCGCCGCCTGCGCATAAAAGGATGTGGGTGGGTGCCAGTATTGAGGAGGCACTGATGGATCGAGATTCAGGGGTGTACGGTGTCCTACGGTGTCCTACGGGGTCTGGGGATGCAAAATCCCACCCCTGGCTGTCATAAATTATGCAATCGGCTGGGCCAGGGGCGGGGGGAACCAGGCAATACCGAACTGTGAGGGTGCCACCCCGGCAACCTACCCTCTTTGCAAGTCATAACCCACTTCAGGAATGAAAAACCAAGGTACGTACGCTGAGGCGGTTGGCGATGAGCGCGACCAGCACAAACGTGGAGCCCAGGATGCGGATCGCGTCGGCCGCCACGACGGTGGGGGTGGCAAAGAAAGCCTGCTCGACCAGAGCAATGGGGGCCACCAGGGAGGCGACTCCCAGAGCACCGTACAGCAGGGCCAAGGTGTTGTAGGAGACCCAGGCCGTGTTGGGCTTCAGGTCACCGGGGGCCGGGTTGCCGATGTTGGCCGAGGAGGAGGAGGAAGCCTGGACGGGCGTCATCCCCCTGGCCGAGCGCTGCGAGGAAGCGGGCAAGGAAAGGCGTGTTGTACGGTGTCGCGGGCGACATCGAGGCCCGGAAAAATACAATGACACGCTGTAAAACGGTTCTCGAAAACCCCTGTCGCCCCATGTGCCGCGCATGGAGAGTTGCGCCGAGTTTCCGAGACTCGTCAGGATTCAGGCCCACCTGTCGCATGAGAGGCCCGGGAGCGGGCGTCGACCGCCCAACCGCCTGCACGGATGGGATCCTGCTGCCAATCTGTGCATGTGGCAGCGCGTACCGCGCCTGTGTGGGCCTGGCGGCCACTCCTGCGTGGTATGTACCGGCCAACGGTCGGACGGAGGGAGTCGAGCAGCAGCTGGGGGAAATGCGGCCCCATGACAACCCACCTGTGGCTCCAATTGCTGTAATCATGGTGCAGGCAGCCATATCGAGACAGGAGGGAGCAGAAATTTCAAATTTTGCAAAGCACAATCCTACACCATCGGATTTTACCCATTTGGGGCCGAGATTCTGACCTGGCGGGCATAGAAAGAAAGGAAGAACGACCTGCGGAACCGCCGATGGGACACTGACCGAAAACCGGGAAGAATCGGGTTCCAGTCGTATACCCATTTCTACGGGCTGTTCGAACGGCGAGGCGAGTGCAGTGAAACTTATGAAACTACAAGGTTGAGGTCGGTTGGACTGGGGTGATGGCTCGATCGGGCCGAGGGTGATCATAGCATTCATTCTGTGCCCATAGGGACGGCGTGAAGATTCGACCTGCCACCAAGCTTGACTGTGCATGTGTGCACTGGACGTGCGCCCGCCAGATAATTCAAACTCATGACGGCAGCTGAGGTAAGATATGCTTCCAGGCTGTGAATACCATAAACAGTGATTCCCTGTGCATAAGCGCCTCAATTTTGGAGAAGCTTTCATGGTAAAATCCCATGGACACCCCAACAACGGAAGCTCGTTTTGATGTAGCAACTCGCTGTAGCCCAGAGGTGAATACAGGCCTGCGCCTGCATGTATAGTGCAGAAAGCCCACAACAGAGCTTCGGGTGGTATACTGTAATGTGGATGCAGGATGTTGTCTCCTGAATCATGACGCCATGCCATCCCTGACATGAGAGGCCCCAAGAGTGTGCCACGCAGGTACCCACATTCGATGTTATGTCCGGAGACGATAAATAGTACACAAGGCAGGAAACACCGACGACGGAAGGCAAGGATTACGGGCACCACAATGTATGAGCTCAACAAATCCAACGGCATGGCATATGGTTCTCATTATTGTTGCGACGTTGATCCTGGTGAATCACGCGATCCAAAGCGGGCTTTGCGGGTCGCTTTCGTCCTCCGTGCGTCCCACCATACGGTGATCACTCCGTGAAACACTGACAAAGAGTTACTCTGAGAGACAACCCTCATCCTCCCATGACCCAAGAGGATCCCAAAACGGTGCTGAAGGCACTTCAATCCCGGAAGGAGGAACTAGAGGCCGAGATCGCTACCTGCAGCTATCGCCTGCAGAATTCAGGCGTAGGACTTCACGCACCCCTTGTGGATGCTGAGGTGAGGTGTGACTGGTGCACTCTGATGCATTGTAGGTATTCGAAGACTCCACCTTGGACACGCTATGGGATTACGTGCGACGTCAGTCCCGTTGTACCGCCTTGCAGGGCTTTCCAAGAGCGGATCTCGACATACCCTCCATTCGAGCCGGTCGGCAAAAAGTCCGAGGTCAGGCAGCACAGCGCCACCCATCGAACCTTGCATCTTGTCGTATAATGTGTTGATGAGGGAACTTTGATGCGCGTGTTCCATAGGCGTGCTGGACGCCTTCACCTGAGGACTGTTGCCTAGCTTGTGTTCGCCATCTCAAACCCGTCTTCCTCAATCCTGACCCTTAATCTCCCTCACCTACACATCCACCAGTTCTGAGCCATGACCTGGAAGAACTCACGCGTGAAATGGAGATTCAGCTGCACGCCCTGCATGCTGCTGCTCGACAGCAGCCGGATGCCGGGACACAGCCTTCCAGCGACGGAGCACCGCCGCCGCCTGCAGTCCCTGCCGCAGCAGAAGCTACTCCTTTTGCAGAGGTGACGGCTGTCGCTCCAGGCTCTCCGGCAGCTGGTTCCGGGATGCAGCCCGGGGATCGCCTCGTGGCCTTTGGCGATGTCAGCTCTCAGACTCCGCGCCCAGTGGAGGGCATGGCGCAGGTGCTGCCGTCGCTCGCTGGACGGGCGGTGAGGTGTGAGGTCCTGAGGGCCGGACGCCCTGTCACACTTGCCATAACTCCAGGGCCTTGGGCGGGGAAGGGCCTGCTGGGAGCCACGCTGATCCTTTTGTCATGAATTGCAGGGTGCATGCCCGGTTGCTGTTTGCCCAGTTCCTCTTCTGCGAGGCGTCTTGGACCCTGTCTCCCTGACCAAGACGTGGGGAGGTCTGCCCCTGCTGCAACCCTTGGCAATTGCAGCGATATTACAGCTCACATAATTCACTGTGACAGGGTACAATCGCAACCAATTAAGATCTCATAGTATAGCGCTCGATACAAAGGAAGGTAATTTCAGGGAGGAAAATCAGCACGTGCTCGAGGGCAACATGCTACGAAGTATAGAAAGGGGCTGCAGCAAGGTTGGCCGTCCAGGCCAGCAAAGCGTGTGGAGCAGCTGTTTGGATTGAAAATCGGCCACGTACTGGCAAAACTTATTGTGCATGCGCCAGCCCCCGTCGGGCGTGCGCGTGACTTGCAGGGAAGGGAAGTTGCTTATCTTGATCTTGGAGAAGTTGAGCGTGCCGTCTCTGTCCCTTTTCACACGCCACGGGAACCTGCAGAGGGAAGGGGGCGAGGGTGACGGTGGATCACACAGCTTCAACACATTATTCCAGAGGCGAAAGCCGATGCATGTGCCGACATAGGCATGCATGGATCGACCAGGGACACCAATTCCCATGCCCTCACGTCATGCGGGTCACAAGCCGCAGAGGGTCATCGTCGGCAGCCAGGGTCAGGCCGTTCGCAAGGAAGTAGCGGCGCATGAGCGGGCCGGACCCCGTCCAATGAGGATCCAGCCTCTTCCAGTATTCCTCAACATTCTCATTGAACCTGTGGTGTCGGAGAGCAGGTGGTGAGTTTCTTCACGGTGCGGACTGCTCGCGAGCGACGCCCGTGCGCAAGCCTGCCTGCCAGTAGGGTTTCCTCCCCTGGCCCAGCCCCTCATTTCACCCACGTGAATATCCAGGTGAACGATGTGAGCTCCTCTACTGTTATGGCGGTTCGCCTGGCCTCAGCGCGCAGGAGTTGCACTTGCTGCCATACCGGAAGCTCTGTACAGATGGGCGTGCTGTACACGATTCCTGACGCCTCGTTCTCCAGAATCGGTCGCCATAGGGTATCAAGGCGAGCCTCCACCCTCCACTGGCGACACACTGTGGCGCAGATGGCCAAGGTGCGGGCATCCATGAAGGCGAAGCATCGTTGTAAAATGAAGGCGGGTGGGGGCGCGTTTATGGACGACTTCCTGCGCTTGCCACAGGGACTCATATCGCTTGCTCAATCATATGAAACGAACCATATCGTGCATTACGGCGCCGATTATTGCCTGGCCAGATGTGTACATCATCTCTCGACTCCGGGGTCGCACCGAGGAAAAATAATTGACGTTGCGATGACGGACTCAATTCTCTCCGGGCCACGTGGCTCCCCCCCCAACCGGTTCATGAGACAGGGAAGCCAGGGGGCTCCTGTTGGGTCCCCCAGAGAGAATACCAAATCCTGAGAACGCCAATCCCTGCACCCTGCAATTTGAAGCGAATCCCATCCAGAAATTGCGGCATACTATGATGAGCCTGAACATGGCACCTTTGAGGCGTTGCTGCCATGCGTCGAGGCCGCTGGCAAGGCATCCCCATGGGCTGTTCCCGAGGCCCGCATTTACAAACATTCGCCCGCGCAGGCCTTTACATTTGGCCCGTGCGGAACCTGTGAGTTTGCGGGGAATGGGCTTGCCCGACGAGCTGAGCCGAACTCTCCAGATCAAGGATGTTGTCGCTCCATTGCCGGACCTGATGGGAACCGTGACGTCTCACGCCCGCTCCGCTTCCTACTGGATTCCACCCAACAGGAGAAGGACGACACCGTCAAGGAACAGACAGAGAAGACGAAGGAGGGTCTGAAGAAGCAGGGCATGGATCCCAAGACGGCTAACAAAGTGCTGAAGGCATGGCGCGAGGCGGTGGGCAAGGACATTGAGCCGGGTGACCTTCGCAAGGTGAGAGCCTGGTCACGTAAATGGCAGGGTCTTATGCTCTGACCTCCAAGACAGGCTTTGGCTTGATCTGGCCTTCCATGGGGCGGGTGCAGGATGCGAGGGCCCTCTCATGTTTCTTTAGGAAGTATAAACTGAGATTGCATCCAGGCACGCTGGCCACCAGACATCCACCCGTTCTTCCCTCCCAACAGCTGCTCACCCAGCAAGCAGGAAAGGCCTCCTTGTTTGTGGTCTTCCAGATCCTGCTAGACCTGGCCGCCGCCTACGGCTCCTTTGTGGCGGGCAGCTACCTGTCGGCCGCCGCCAGCCCCGGCGGGATCGCAGGCTTCTTCACCTTCCTGCTGCAGGCCGGCGCCTTCTTCGTAACCGGGTACTACCTGTCAGGTACGCGGCACAGGGTGGAGGAGGACAATCTAGTCATGTCCAGATCAGGGGTGGCCAAATGCATGGTTTACTCCACTCTCGGTGCCTCGGGGCATGCTTCTCCCGTCATGGTTGGTGACAGGCTCTCCCTGAACCATACTGGGTAGCAGTATGCCCCTACAACAGCTGCCTTTGTGACTGATGTTACAATCCCACCCCCCACCCTTCAGGTGCTGTTTTTGATGCCTTCAAGCTGGGTGTTCTGCTGTACAGCTCCCTCCAGTTCCAGACAAATTCTGGTGAGCACAGGAATGGGCGTGGTGGTGTGAGGTTGGGACCCAGCAGGATCCCTCCCTGGCACTGCAGTTTGGAAATTGCAACAGGTCATGCGATGGAGTAGCGGGAGCCCAGGCAGCAGATCGGCACCTCAGCCCCACTCTCAACACCCCTCCACACACTCCCTTCCCACTCTCCCTACCATCAGCCGCGTACCTGGCAGCCCTGCAAGAGATTGCGGGGGATCAGTCCACTGGGCTGGCCACGGTGGACAAGGCTCGCGAGGCGGTGAACAGTGTCAAGGTCCTGGGCGCGCTGAAGGAGATCCAGGGCCTCCTCAAGGTGGGACTGGGAGCTGTTTTGCATGGCCGCGTTGCAAGCAGGCGCCGTCACTACACCCTGCATGCACCCACAGCGCCTCCTGTTCAGCAACTGTCCTTCTTATCCCTCCTTTCCGCGCAGAACGAGAGCCAGGGCGCCTCGAAGACCTCCGATCTCCTGGCGGAGCTAGCGCCTACATCACCCTGGACCGGGCGTCCAAGTACGGCTTTGACGCCAAGAAGTACGGAATCAGCGAGGAGGAGCTGTCGCGAGTGGCCTCGGTCTTCGCGCGCTACGACACCAACGATGATGGCGTGCTTAGCGTGGATGAGTTCCGGGGACTCTGGTGGGTTGCTGAGGCCAGGGGG